>NC_056737.1:475782603-475890103 GCF_019279795.1 Protopterus annectens | reverse complement strand
AGCCCATGGGATTCCGCCCAATATTGCAGAATGTATCCACTTACTGTAATACACTTTCTTAGTTGAATAATTTTGAGATGAAGACAAGATATGAACTACAGCCTGGGATTTCTGTCCACCAAGGGAATGGGAGAAACCACATGGTTAACTTAAGAAGGGACTGAAGACAATAGGGATCCAGACCCACTAGATGAGAAATGAGATCCAGAATGGGATACAGCAACCAACTTCAGAAGAGGCCAAAGGAAGGGAAACTACACCTGATCATGCCAGAAGGGTGTTATGATGATCACAGTCGCTCTGCAGCAGGCTATCTTCTGGAGAAATTTTTACAATCAGAGGAACCAGGAGATAAGTCATACAGGAGTCTCAGGGGCCAACCAAATAGCACAGTGTCTCTGAGTGACTATCCCGTAGGGAAAACTAAGGCACAACAGCTGCTGCACTGGGTGTTGGACGGGGAGGCAAAGAGTTTGCAATACTGAGTGCCCCAGTTCAGGAAAATCCGAACCGCAACTCTCGGATTTAGAGACTACTCATGAGGAAGCAGAATGTTCTTGCTGAGGCTGTCAGCCAGAATGTTTGACATCCCTGGGATGTGTATTGCAACCAGAAACAGCTGAGATTAAGTTATCCATTGCCAAACCCTCATGGTCTCTCAACAAAGAGGATAAGAATGTGTTCCTCCCCCTTGCCTGTTGAGGTGCCAGACAACAGACATTCTCTGTCTGTATCAGAATCACACCTCCGAGAAGGGCGTCCTAAAAAGTCTGCAACACAAGGACAGCTTTCATTGCTAGGACACTGATGTGGATGTCAGCCACCACAGAAGACCAGGATCCCTGAACCAACCTCCCATTCAAATGGCATCCCACCCAAGAAGGGAGGCATCTGTGGTGACCATGGCTGAAGGAAGGAGAAGGACAAAAGACCAGGACTCTTGAACCATTGTCCCCTCAAAACTACCCCCTACCCAAGAAGGAAGGTGTCCATGGTGACCATGGCCAAAGAAGTAGATGGACAAACGGTCTCTTAGATTAAATTCTCTATCTGAGGGATGGACCAAAAAGATCTCCTCAGAGAGGTCAAAGAGATTGTCAAACAAGTCATCTTACAGAGACTTAGGGGGACCCCTCTCCTTCCTCAAGGTCAGTATCCTCAGTGAGAGACTCCAATCGGTGGCAAGGTGTTTCCTCTTGCACCTCCTCCTCCCTGAAAGTCTTGCTGCAGTGATGCTGGAGAAGAGTAGAAGAGACAAGAAGCTCCGTTAAGGTCCAGAAGCAGGTTGATGACTGGCCACAGGCCCATACAAGAAAGGGGATGAAACAAAAGCCAAAGAAACCCAACCAATCTCCTTAAAGGAGTACATCCTTTCCAAAATGAAGACAGAAGTGGATGCTGGCCTCCCAGAACCAAAGGCTACTACTATTATCACTACTAACACGCACACAAAAGCCTACACTAAGCTAGGTTAACACTAACATACCCTAAAAAAAAGTTTAGTACATTACCTAAGAAAAAATGTGGGAAGCCAGTACAAGCACAATAACACACCTAAAAAGCTACCTATCTTCCTACTGAACACTGCACTAAACTATGCTAACACTATACCAAAGTAAGGGAAGGCACAAAGAAGAAAAAAAAAACTATATTAAAGTTTTTGAAAAAGGTTATACTGAATCAGAGCATTGGATATAATGTCTAACATAAATTTAAACAATTTTTTGCCAGACAGTAAAATCTCCACAGTACACTCAAATAACTTGACTGTGAAATCTTGATCTGATGTTAAAAAATAGAGAGCAGAATCATACATATAGTAAACGTACAAATGCTGAAAAAATCCAAGCTCTGCAATATTTTTCCTGTCAAAAAATAGAGTGTAACGCGACCATAACGACAGACCTCTAGTGTCTAGTGGCACACATACACACTGTACTTCTGACAGAAATACTGAACGTTTCCTAAAAAACAGTAAAAACAAGCATCTGTCAAAGATAAAAGCCAAATAACGACTGTTATAAGCAGAAATTCCCAGAGGAAATACTGCAAATAGACAGAAATAAAATACTGAAATAAATATTTAAGTAAAAGAAAAATAGAAAAAATAATAAATCTTATAATAAAAGGAAGGGAAATGGGTCCCTAAATGGGGCTTATCTGAGTAGTAAGCCAGACAAAATCAGCACTGGATCCTGTGAAGAGTCAGTAGACTTTACTCCTGGAAAGGCAACACTTGCTTCCTTTCACAGCTAAAGGCTTCCCTCTCAGGATATTCTCAGTCAATCAGTTGTCACAGGAAGAGAGAGGGAGGAGAGTCTGAAATTTTGAAAGCTAGCAAGGGCTGGGTTATCTTGGCAGGTAATCCAAACTGCCACGGAGGCAGCAAAAATTATGAACATCTTGGACACTGGTGTGTAGAAAATTACGTTACAAGTCGACTATTTCTAAAGTTACAAGTTTAATACAGGTACAGCATGAAGGAAGATTTATGATGCTGCAACCACCACATGCCGTGATGCACAAGGTTAAGTCCTAAACTCTTAAGTAGCACGAAGAAGTGAGTATTACCCAGTGGTGGGTACAACAAGCATACTGCAGGCTTACTTTCTGAAAATAGGTTTGCAATTTACAAAAAAGATCTATAGCTTTTTTCAGGAAAATACCAAAAATAAATAATAAACTAGTCCAGGCCATTCTCTGGCACAGTAAGAGGACTGTACACTGTGCGAGAAGAGAGGTACTTGATGAGAAAGGGGAGGATTCCAAGCAGCCTGAGAAAGTCTGTTCTGCCAAACATCCTAATGCCTGCTAAGTCATAGTGGATATGAAAGTTGGAGCTTTTCTCAGATCCAATTTCTTCTTTACATGTAGTCCAGGGAACACAAAAAATACAAACCCCTGTAGACAACCAGGTGTTATGCAAAACCAAGGAATTAAAGAATCGTGAGGAGTCAGATGAAATACACTATACACAGACTGATACAACAGACAGTTATGCCAGAATCCATAAACATTTACCTTAACTGCCTGTTTTTTAAGCTGAAGAAAGGAAATCCATGAAGTGGGCATCTCGAGATGACCTATCAAGGCATCCTCCAATGTGCTAACGTAACGAGGAAGGAAACCTCCTGTAGTTACCATGTAAAACAGGAATACATCTGCAACCTGAATAAAGAAAAAAAGAAAACATTATCATAAATGTTTCATGACACTGTGTCAAAAAATAATTCTCAGATATCAACAGAAAACAAGAGGTAGGCTTGATATTGAACTCCTACCTATTAACTACATCTTCAGATTACATTCTTCCTAAAGACTGGGGTACTTAAAATAGACAGTAGCCTTTCTGCCTTTATATAAAGGCCTCATCTCAGAAATTTGTTGGTTCTTTAGCTTATATTAACATCTAATATATGCGCAAAACTGCAACACTTCCAACCCATCTTACATGAATTTTCCCCAAAACAGGTGCAATTATTTCAAGCATGGTACTATACCACAATACTCACCCCATCCTTGTAGTTTAAAGAAACATCACAGATGTCTTGTTAATAATGGCAAAAAATCTTTTGAAGCATGACATACCAGTATCTTTGGAACTACAGTACAGAAACCAATTTAAGAAAAACTCCATTATTTGCTGGAAGGGAACTAGAAAATATTTACAATGAGCCATCACAAAAGCATATACTTAACCAGTTGTACCATACATGGAGTTGAACAAAAAAAAAAAAAGTTATGTACTCACCGTAACGTTCCATGTTTGTTGTCCATCTCGCCATTCATGCTTACAACGATGATTCGGAGCCAATCCTCGGCTCCAACTCGGCCGAATACTTAGCTGAAGATTTCAAACTTGGCTCGTGGCAATAAGGTATCCCACAATGCAGTGGTGTAGTTCTCCAGATCTTGTTTGCTGCTAATACTGAGCAATATATACACTATATACATATCTACACACATTTACATATAAACAGTGTGCAAGTCCATACCAAAAAATACTGGAAGGAGAAACAAGCTGAGACAAAGAGCCCCTGAGGTAGTGGAAATCTACCAGGTCCACAAGAAGTCTTTGGCAGGAGGAAGGGTTCGTAACAATGAATGGTGAGATGGACAACAAACATGGAACGTTATGGGGAGTACATAACTTCTTTATACGTTGTCCTATCTCGCCTTCATTCTTACAATGATGGGACACAGCATCCCTAGCACCTTTATCCTGGGTGGCTCAAGGGAGTATACCTTTAAGCACTGTGAAACCAATGGATGTCCTGTCCCTGGAGGCCAAATCCACTTTGTAATGAGTAATAAAAGTATGTGGAGTAGACCACGTAGCTGCTGCACAAATATTATCTTTGGGAATTCTGGCTTGAAAGGCAGATGGTGTAGCCAATGCTCTAGTGGAATGAGCCTTTACTTTAAAAGGTAGATCCTTGTTCTTAGATTTGTAGATAAAAGTAATACAATTTGAAAGCCAATTAGAAAGAGTGTTTTTTGAGACTGAGGATCTTTTTTTTTTTTTTTTGTATCAGAAAAGGATACAAATAATTTGTCAGATTTTCTAAAGTCTCTGGTTCTGTGCAAATAGAAATTGAGTTGTCTGTGCATGTCTAGTTGGTGTAATTTGTACTCTGCCTTGTTGCTATGCTGAAGAAAGAATACTGGAAGTTCTATGGATTGGTTTATGTTGTTTGGATAAGCAACTTTTGGTAAAAAGGAAGGGTTAGTACATAATGATATGCTATCCTTATGAAATATCAAATATGGTGGTTTAATAGAAAGAGCTTGCAGCTCTGACACCCTTCTAGTGGAAGTTATAGCCACTAGAAATAAGGTCTTCCATGAAAGGAATTTGAGGTCTGAAGAAGGCTCAAAGGGAGGTAAAATGAGATGGGACAAAACAAAATTTAGATCCCAAGGAGAAAGGGGTTCCTTAAAAGGAGGTCTTAAAAAGGAAGCCCCATTTTAAGAAGGCTCTACACAACTTGTGTGACATTAAGTTTGAAGTATCACCAATATGAAAATTTGAGATTGCAGCAAGTTCAACATTAATGGTTGCTGCAGCTGAGCCTTGTTGAAAAAGTTCCACCTGAAATTCCAAAATGGAATGAATAGGTGCAGAGAAAGGATCAATGTTATCTTGAGCCCACAGTGAGAACCTCTTCCATTTGCTAGAATAAAGCTTTCTAGTGGAAGTTTTATGGTAGGACATTAAGATGCGTCTAACAGTGGGAGTGAAATTGTGAAGCCTGACTAAATTGGGAAGTGGAACAGCCAAGCTGTCAATTTTAGGGTGTGGAGAGACGGATGAAGCTCCCCCATGAGTCAGCAGATCTGGCACTGGGGTCCAGGATCAAAGGCTTCTCCTGAAGGTGTGGACACAGGAAGGGGAACCAAACTTGGCGAGGCCAGTAAAGGGCAATGAGAATTATCCTGCTTCCCAAGCTTTGAGCTTTCCGAATTACTCTGGGTATGACAGGAAATGGTGGAAAGGCATAGAGAAGTCCCGAGGGCCAATCGTGAGCAAGAGTGTCTCTCGGTGTCTCCCCCCAGAGGGGGAACTAGGGTGAAGTAGTTGCTGCACTTGGCATTCATGAAAGTGGCAAAGAGATCGCAGCAAGGCTGTCCCCATGTTTGGAAAATCATTTCCACTACACTGTAGTTGAGAGACCACTCGTGAGGCATTAGAATTGCTCTGCTCGGCTTGTCCGCTATCACGTTGGACTTCCCCGGAATGTGCATTGCGATTAGAAAGCGCTGGGAAGAAACTACCCATTGCCATACTCTTAGGGCTTCTTGACACAGGGGTTAGGATCTGGTTCCCCCCTTGACTGTTTATGTACCAAACCCAAGACATATTGTCTGACTGGATCGCAATAGTCCCTAAAGGGAGAAGGTCTTGAAGTGCTTGCAATGCAAAAAGCACTGTTCTCATCTCTAGAACATTTATATTCAAGTGAGCTTCATGTTCCTGCCATGTACCTTGGACTGTTCTTCCCAGATAATCCCCCCACCTGTCTGGGAAGCATCCGTGGTCACTGTAGCTATCGGCTGAAGTGGAACAAAGGGTCTGCCTATTGTCACATGAGTGGAGTGTAACCACCATCTCAAGTCGTTCTTGCAAGATTCCGTTATTCTGATCAGATGAGACACTGGAAGCTCCTGAAGTGACCATTGGGAGAACAATAGCCACTGAAATATCCTCATGTGCATTCTGGCAAGAGGAACTAGTGTAATCATGGAGGCCATTGTTCCTAATAAGCATAGAATTACTTTTGCTTTCACTTTGTCCATGGGAAGGATGTGAAGTATTTGCTGTCTGAGAGCTACGACTCTTTCTGTTGGAAGATGTGCTACCATAGATGAAGTGTCTACATCTGTGCCTATGAATGTAATATGCTGACAGGGCAACAAAGGCAGATTTTTGAAAATTTACTGTAATACCCAACTGATTGCAGATGTCCAAAGTTAGGTCCCTGACATGTAGGAGTAGATGCTTGGTGGTGGCAGATAGGAGCCAGTCATCTAGATAGGGAAACGCACGGAATCCTAGATGTCCCAGGTGAGCCGTGACTACTGCCATACATTTGGTGAACACTCTGAGGGCTGTAGTGAGATCAAAGGGCAGAGCTCTGAACTGATAATGGCTGGCTCCCAGCTGGAAGCGTAAGTACCTTATTGATGTCCTGTCCATTTTGATGTGGTAGTAAGCATCTTGAAGGTCTATTGAGCACATCCAATTGTCTTTCCCTAAAAAGGGAAGTATAGACTGCAGTGTCACCATTCGGAACTTTGACTTCTTGACCGATTCGTTTAACTTGCTTAGGTCCAGTATGGGCCTCCAGTCCCCTGTTCTTTTTGGCACTAAAAAGAATCTTGAGTAAGTTATGAATCCTATTTGGTCTGTGGGGACTTCTTGGATGACTCTTTTTAGGAGCAGCTTTCGAGCCTCTACAGTTGCTTGTTCCCTTAGATTGTGTGGAACATCCGGAGTGTTTTGGTCTTTGGGACAGGTATGCAAAAGGGGATGGTGTAGCCTCTGGATATTATATTTATTACCCATTTGTCATTTGTGATATTTCGCCAGGCTTCTGGGTACATCGATAAACGACCCCAAACTGCCTCCCGAGTAGAGCAGTCGGGCCTCCTTTCAGGAGCATTTATAAGGACGTCCGGGAAAAGAATCACGGTCACCTTGGTTTTGCGGACCCCCTCTGCCTTTGGGGCAATGTCTAAAGTTATTACCTCTCCCTCTGCCCCAGGTGAAGGTATCACCCTGTGCGTCCTGGAAAAATATCTGGAATCTTTTGGACCACATCTTTCCGCCCTTCTGACCTTTGGGATAAGGTCTTGAAGGTATGGAAAAACATACTCCAACAGCAGAGAGAGTTTTTCCTTCCTGCTCACATCGGGTTATAATGTCTTTTAATTTGGGTCCAAAGAGTGAGGTACCATCAAAGGGGGTGTTAGTAAAGGTAGACTTGAAGGGCTCTGCAAAATTACACAAGCGTAACCGAGCGTCTCCTAAGGGGAAACTCCTGAACCCACTGCCCTGCTCGCTCCATCTGCTGCGTAAGATATGAGCCTCATGGAGAAGTTGCCAATAGAATTTAAGGTGGACAGCTGGGAAGAGACCTGCTCATTCACTCCCTGCAGCTACTGAACCATGTAGAGTAACTCCTAGCTCTTTGAGGAGATCCCTTTGTAGCCTTGTAAAATGGGATAAGTAATTCAATGATCGCAGAGAAAAAGTCGCTGAAGAAAAGATACGCTTCCCATATCTGTTCATCGTTCTCGAATCTTTATTCGGAGGATGAACAGATGAGGAAGTCCCTGCAAGTTCCTTTTTGGAGGCTGCTGCCACCACCGTAGCATCTAGAGGTACTCCCTTTGTTAAGAATTCTTTGCCCAAAGGTGCTGACAAAAATTTGTTTGGCCTCCGAGGGACCAGTTCCAAAGAGTCAGGTGACTGCCATGCCTTTCGACTAACTAGGTCCATTAGTTCATCGAAAGGCGGAGACACCCAAGAGGCTGAAGGTTGAGACCCGAAAGCCTTCAGGTACACTGACTCCTCATCAGAAGGGGTAGTGTTCTACCAGCCTTCTCTTTGCTTAAGGATCTCTAGAATATCTGCAAATGAAATATCGTCAGAGGACAATCGTGTGGACCCTTCCGACTCATTAAGGTCAGTGTCTGAAGTGAGGGACTCATCTGGGCAGTCAACATGCTTCCTCTTGCAGGTTATCTTCCGAGGTGGCTCCTCAGAAGGGTATTCTGGGGAGGCCTCGGATGACAGGGGTTCACCCAAGGGGGGATCCTGAGGCTCTGGGTCTCTGCTGTGTTGAGGAATGGGTTCTGCTGAGACAGTAGCCAGTGCCTTCAGGGGACAGGTACTGGTATCCCTCTGTGGTGCTGAATGGGAAGACAACACACTCCATCAGCTCAAAGGCGGATCCCGCCAGCTCTGAATACTCCCCTGGCTCTGAGGAGACAGAGTAAGGCAATGGAGCCAACACGACCAGACCCGAGGCCGATGTAGGAGCCGAGCTAACCTGAGCCGACGCTCCTAGGGGTAAGCTCGGCACCAAAGAAGATCGGGGCCAAGAATCACCCTCGGGGCCAACCAGGGAACCTCGGCTCCCAGACTCACCGGACTGTGCCGAGAGAGTCTGAGCAGATGTTGGCTCCGTGGAGACCAAAGAAAGTTCCAGAACTGACAATTCCACAGAAAGTGGCACCGATAGTGGGCACAGTAGGCTCTGAAACCAAATGGGTGGGAGCAGAGAACAATTTAGTCAGAGCCGGCGACTTGAGTCTACAAACCACTCGTTCCACATCCTCATCAGATAAGCTTCTTGCAGACCTGGAAGATAATGAAAGAGATTGAGACCTATGGAGGATTGGCGATCTCATGGTCAGAGAAAGTGGCGGAATTTCAATGGACTGGCTCCGAGTGGAGGTATCTTGCGGCCCCGAAGGCTTTGGAGCCAAAGAACCCGGCCTGTCAACCATAAGAACTTCCGACAGCTCCGAGGACTGTGGAGCCAAGGAAGTAGTGGCCTTAGAAATTTTAGGGAGTTTGACTGGCGGCTCCGAATGAGCCGATGCAGCTGGAGATTGCCACTTGTGTGATATTTCCTTTTTTGATGAAGAAAAAGAGGAAGAACTGTGAATGGCCTCTTCAAAGGAAGGCTTTAAAAGCCCTTTTAGAATCAACTTGTTTCTTCTTTCCTGAAGTACTCTGGCACTAAACGAATGACAGAAGGTGCAGTCCTCTTGGAGATGAATAGTATCAAGACAATAGACACAAACAACATGTCCAACAGTGATGGACATCTTTTGCGAGCATTTCTGACATTTTTTTGAAACCTGAAGGCTTGTGTTCTCTTTCTTTTTGCTCTTTAGACATTTTCACACAAACAGAAGGAAAAGCCAAGAGGCTATATCAAACAACAAATAATTATCTAAGACTAATATGCGACCAAAGACAATACAAAGGAGGAACGACCAGGGAAAGAAAATTAGAACCTCTAACTCAAAACGATTCCGATTTTCACATAAAAACGAAGATCGTACAGTACAAGCCCTCTAACTAAACCAGTTGTATAGCTCTCTAACTTAAATGAGCTATGAAGACACAAATATACAACAAACAACCACTACAGGGATACCAAATGGCCTATAATGCAATGGCAAAAGCCATGCCTGAAGGAAAAAACTTTCTATTAAACTAAAAAACAGCAGAGAGACACAAACGAAAACAATCTATTAATAACAGAACTATATATGAGCAAAAATATTCAGTTTTGACAAGTAGTATAGAAAAAAGTTTCACAACTTAGCCACGGCCAAGATGAGCACATCCACACTCGTAAAGCGGCAAACGAGATCTGGGGAATTACATCACTACATTGTGAGATACCTTACTGCCACGAGCCAAGTTTGAGATCTTCAGCTAAGTATTCGGCCGAGTTGGAGCCAAGGATCGGCTCTGAGACCATCATTGTAAGAATGAAGGCGAGTTAGGACAACATATCAGTTAAAAAAAAAAAAAAAATCACCTGAAAAGTACTACTACGTATCTCTGCAAATATGCTTGCTAAGGTATTAAAATGTTAACATTTTCTCAGCTCAAAACCACAGCATCTTGACTTTTGATCTCCAAAAGCCATTCATGCAGGTCTGGAAAAACAAACTCCCAGACCAAATCATTATGCTGCTACTCTTTCAAAAAACTTCATACATTTCTGAGCAGCAAAACATGATAGCTGCATGACGTCTGTCAACAGTTAGCATAAGGTATCTGGGTATGCAAGACAAATTATGTGTGCCTTCTATACATCCTTCCCTAGAAAAGAAGGCTAAAGCTGAAGGACCACACGACTACACACACACAAATGTAGGCCCAAAACTGAATTGCAAGAAGGTAAATTGTTTTTAATAGGAATTAGGGGTACAGCCAGGAATATGAAAGTTGTATTTAGTGGAGTCCACTGACGACTTCACCAGTCTTCTCCCAAACTCTCACACAGATATATCACTTGATAAAACATATCTCCGAGATATCACAACAGTGAGGAAAATTTGTCTTACCTCACTTAACTTCAATCTCCATTGACCAGCACTGATCTAGCATATCATAACCTGTGATTAAATCTTCAACCAAATAAGCTAATCATCACAACTAAATCCATGTCTGTGTGTGTTTTGTGCACATTAACATGCATTATAGACAGATAAATATACACATACACATATATTTATTTCTTTAATGTTTGAATAAGTGCACTGGGTTGGAGACTTTTTCAGGTAAGACCCAGGCCATTCAGGCAGTAAAAATAGAAAAATTAAACAAAAATTACAGATCACAAATTACAAAATTAAATAAGCAGCATGCAGGAAAAGCAGTACTTATATTGCTACAGATGACAGAGACATAGTAAGCAATTAACAAAAGAAAACCTAATTAATTAGAGCATGCATACTGAAGCAAAGCATTCATAAAGCCAAAGAAATTGTTAATTAATGCAATGACCATTTTTCTCTCGCCTTCAATCCTCCCTTTGTATCTCCTCTAATATTTTCTTTGACTGCTGATCTAGCAAGCAAGGTCAAGTTTAGAAAATGATCTTTCACCTTTTATGTGTTTACTAAACAGCATTAAAAGAACTTTTGAGAGTACTGACAACCAGGTTATTTTTGTGAAGTAGTTCCAGCCAGAAATAAAATCAATCTAAAAAGTTATTTTAATAGGTAGGGCGAAGACCTACTGCCTTTAAGGGGAATATAGTCAGTGTACAGTAAAGCAGCTGGTGTGAGAGATCCCAAAGATGATAATTTACGGAGAGTAAAAAACAGATGTAGGCCCAGAACAGAGCTTTGTGAAACACTCTTGTCAGATGACACTATATCAATATTGTCAGGTTTGACAGCGAATAACAATTGGACAAAATTTTTAAACCACTGCACGACATTATGAGAAAGTTCTATATTGCTAAGTTTCAGATGTAGGTGGAAATGATCAAGACTGAAGAAGATACCTCCTGAACTTTTACCTTGCTCCATGCGGGTAGTAAATCTGATCAGTAAAAGGAATTTGTTGTAGTTGTGCGGTAATTGGGCTGGAAACCATGTTTTGTCTGATTGACAATGTTGTACTTTGAGATATAGACAAGTAAACAATTGCAACTGTATTTTTTCAAGACACGTAGTGAGGGGACAAAGGTTAAGCAGTAAAAGCCATTGGCTTAGGCAGGGGTGGAAATTTAGGTAGAGGAATGACAAGGGAATGCTTAAAACTGTGAGAAAGAACACTAGTAGTGAGAGTTAGGTTAAAGATGAAGGCAAGGGGTTTACTGGGTAGCTTGTATCAAAGCATAAAGATGTCAAGGTTAATGGAATGGAAAAAAGAATGAGAGGAAACAATCTTCTCCAGTAGTTTTTAGCTTCCATTCTGATAATGACTTGAAAGAAATTATTGCAAGAAGTTGTGTGGGGGATAAGAGACTGTGTAGACTGGTGTGGGTTTTGAAAAATAGGACTGATAGTATTAGGTGGGGAACAGTTAGTTATGTACTCACCATAACGATCGATGTATGTGGTCCATCTCGCCTACATTCATTACTGATGGGGTTCACAGCCGACGATCGGCTCCGACGCGGCCGACTATTTTCTAGCACGAAGTCGCTAACTGGTATCCCAGGATGCACCTCTCCCAAACCCCCAGATCTTGTTTGCATGCATCGCAATCACTCCACATACACCAACTTCACTAAGAGGAATATCATCCACCAGGAAAAGGGAATAAACCGAATCTCAAGGGTCTCAGAGCAATTTTCCTCCAAATCCTTCAGGCAGGGGGCAGGTGGGAGGGTACGTAAGAATGTAGGCGAGATGGACCACATACATCGATTGTTATGGTGAGTACATAACTAACTGATGTTATGTGGTCCTATCTCACCTACATTCATTACTGATGGGACAGCGTCTAACCCGGGAGGCTCATAGGAAAATACTCCTGAGATCCGTGGAACCAAAGGAAGCCCGGCCTCTAGATGCCACGTCCAGCTTGTAATGAGAGATAAAGGTGTGATGAGAAACCCATGTGGCCGCTGCACAAATGTCGTCCAAGGAAAGCCTGGCATGATATGCTATTGAAGTCGAGACCACCCTAGTGGGAAAGGCTAAGTTTCTGCCTGCTGATGAGTAAACAGAGGTAATGCAATCCTTAATCCACCTGGAAATTGTGCACTTGGAAACAGAGCTACCCGTTCTATTTTCCGAAAAAGAGACAAACAATTGAACCGATTTTCTTTACTGTTTTGTCCTGTGTAAATAGAATCTTAGTTGTCTATGCACATCCAATTAATGAAATTTGAACTCCGCCTTGTTGGAGAAGTTGGGAAAAAACACAGGTAACTCGATGGAGGTTAACTGTAGACGACACCTTAGGGAGGAAGGACGGATTAAGTCTCAAGGAAACCCTGTCCTTATGGAATATCAAATATGGAGGCCTAATGGACAATGCTTTAAGTTCTGATACTCTTCTAGCTGAGGTGATGGCCACTAAGAAAGCAGTCTTCCAGGACAAGAATGTTAGTTCGCAAGTGACAGCCGGCTCAAAGATTTAAATCCCATGGCATGACATGGAAGTTAGAAATGGCTGTCAGCTGCACTTTAATGGTCGAGGGAGCAGAGCCTTGTCAGAAGAGCATAGCTAAAAAGTCTAAGACCGCCGATATAGGGGCTGTGAAAGGGTCCAGGCCTTGAGACTGAGCCCAGATGGAGAATCTCTTCCATTTGCTAAAGTAAATTCTTCTGGTAGAGGACTTGTGAGATGACGAAAGGATATGCACCACCTCAGGTGAAAGGGAATGTAGTCTATCGATGGAAGTGGAGCAGCCAGGCTGTCAACCTGAGGGACTGTAGGGAGGGGTGGAGCTGTCCCGACATATGAGTCAAAAGGTCTGGAACTGGGTCCAGAGTCCAAGGACCATCCACTGCATACCATTGAAAGAAGGGTAACCAGACCTGGCGAGGCCAGTGTGGGGCAATCAGAATCATCTTGCTTCCCAAGTGAATGGCTTTCTGAATCACTCTTGGTAAAAGAGGAAACGGAGGAAAGGCATAGAGCCAACTGTGGACTAGAGTCCCTGGGTGACTCCCCCTGTGGGGGGATCAGAGTGAAGTAGTTGCTGCATTTGGCATTGAGGGGACTGGCAAAGAGATCGCAGCAAGGCTGACCCCACCTGCTAAAGATCCGAGTCGCAACTCGGTTGTTCAGGGACCAATTGTAAGGCATCAGAATAGCTTTGCTTAGCCGGTCTGCTATCACGTTGGATTTTCCCGAAATGTGCGTTGCCACTAGAAACCGTTGGGAAGACACTGCCCAATTCTACACTCTCATGGCTTCTCTGCAAAGGGGGTAAGACTTGGATCCCCCTTGCTTGTTCAGGTACCAAACAACTGACATGCTGTCTGAGTGAATAGCAATTGTTCCCCGGGGAAGAGAGCTCTGAAGTGCTTGCAACGCTAATAGCACTGCTCTTATCTCCAGGACATTGATGTGCAAGTGTACCTCGTGATCCTGCCAAGTGCCTTGGACCGTTCTGCCCAGGTAATGCCCCCCCCCCCCCTATCTGTGAAGCGTCCGTGGTCAGTGTGGCAGCAGGAGAGAGGGGAAGTAGATTCCTCCCCTTGTCCAGGTTGGAGGAACATAGTCAACCAACGGAGATCCTGCCTGCAATGCTCTGTGAGGAGAATCGGGTGAGAGAGGGGTAGTTTTTGATAGGACCACTGGACTGAAAGGAGCCACTGGAGGATCCGCATGTGTAGCCTGGCTAAGGGTACTAACATGATGGTTGCCGCCATGGATCCCAATAACTGAAGAACTAACCTGGCTTGGACCTTCTTCCGGGGCAATAGAGCCTGGACCTGAGATTGCAACACTGTTATCCTTTCTTGAGGTAGAAGGGCCCTCTCATTAGGACACAGTTTAACTCTGCGCCTATAAATACAACACGCTGTGAGGGCAGCAAGGCAGATTTTTCCCAGTTTAGTGTAATTCCTAACCTTTGACAAAGGTTCATGGTAGCCTCCCTGGCTTGGATGACGAGATGCCTGGTGGGGGCGGTAAGGAGCCAATCGTCCAGGTAAGGAAAGACCTGGAATCCTAGACGTCTCAGATGAGCTGTCACCATTGCCAAGCACTTGGTAAACACCCTGGGGGCTGTGGTGAGACCAAAGGGCAGGGCTCGAAACTGGAAATGACTGGCTCCCAGCCGGAAGCGTAAATGGTTCCTGGATGCCTTGTTTATCTTGATGTGATAATAGGCATCCTTGAGGTCAATGGAGCACATCCATACTCCCTCTCCCAACAATGGGAAGATGGATTGAAGAGTGACCATTCGAAATTTGGACTTCAGAACATAGTGATTCAATCGGCTGAGATCCAGGACGGGTCCCAGTTCCCCTGTTTTTTTCGGCACCAAAAAGAGTCTTGAGTAAGTTCCTGATCCGATCTGGTCTGAGGGGACCAGTTGGCTGACTCCTTTTCTTAGCAGCTTTGATATCTGTAGTGCTACTTGATCCTTTTGACTGGGTGGAATGTCCGGGATTTTTTTGATTGGGGAGGTGGTGAAGCAAAGGGAATGGTGTAACCTGCGGTGATTATTCGAAGCACCCATCGATCCTGAGTGATGTTCTCCCAGGCTTGAAGATGCCTCGAAAAACTACCCCCGACTGGCTCCGGAGTAGCACAGTCGGGCGATCCCTCAGGGATGCTGATAGGAAGATCTGTGAAAGAAGTCGTGGTCTCCCAGATTGCAGGGGCCTCCTCTGCCCCTAGGGCGGCATCTTCCAGAATAATTCCCCCCACCTCTGCCTCTGGATGGGGGGCTCACCATGAGTGGCTGGGAAAGACTTTTGTGATTTCTTGAACCACATCTTCCCTCCTCTCTGAGCCTTGGGATAAGGTCTAGGGGAAGAGAAAAATGGGCCCCTATGGCAGATAGTCTTACCCTACTGTTCACATCTGGTGAGAGTCTCTTTCACTTTGGGTCCAAAAAGAGAGGACCCATCGAAGGGGGCGTCCGTGAAGGAAGACTTGAAGGCCTCCGCGAAGTAACATAGGCGCATCCAGGCTTGCCCCCTAAGAGCCAAGCCTGAGCTAGCTGCCCTACTCGCCCCTTCGGCTGCATAGGATATGAGCCTCATGGACGAGTTTACAATGGAACCAAGGGTAGACAACTGGGCGTTAACAGTCTGCGCTACCGCCTCAGACATGTTATCCGTCAAGGTATCTCCCAACTCTTTGAGGAGATCTCTCTGGAGCCGAGTAAAGTGACAAAGGTAATTCAGAGACCGCAGTGTAAAGGTCGCTGAAGACAGGGTACGCTTCCCATAGCGATCCATACTCCTGGACTCCTTGTTAGGAGGATGGACGGAGGAAGAAGCCTCTGCAACTTCTTGCTGAGTGGCTGACGCCACCACCATGGCATCTACAGGGACCCCTTTTGTCATAGGTAGATACTAAGCTATCCGCTCTAGGGCATTTATAAGCCTAACCAGAGTGTATTTGGCTTCCGCCTCCCTATTAGATTAGCCTACTGTGCCTCTGTAAAGTAGGTCACAGAAGGTACCCTTTTAAGATTAGTTTACTGTGTCTCTGTCTAGCAGGGGCACAGGAGAGATCCCAGGGGTGAATTTGTGATTTCCCATCCACGCGTCCAAATTTCGCTTGAAGAGGGTCAGCGAGGGACTATGTCTAACATGAATTGGGATTCTATTCCAGAGTGAGGGGAGCCTCTGGGAAATGAATCTGTCCCTCCAGCATGTCCTATTTATTTTTGTGCTGAGGTTTAGGTCCCTGGAGCGTGTGGCTCTAAGGGACTTGGATTTTTTGAGGTGGAGCATGTCCATTAATTCTGGGTTTGACATGGCTTTGTACGTCAGGCATAGATCGCCTCTGAGTAGGCGGTAAGCAACTGAGTAGAGCTGGAGTTTCTTTAGTCGAGCTGCATAGGACATCTGTTTGTAGCCCATGATCCTTTTGGGGTCTCTCCAGTTGCTGCAGGTGTCGGTTAAGGTACATCCCAAAAGGGGCATTGTATTCAATTATGGGCCTGATGAGTGACGAGTAGAGGGGCACAATGACCTCTCGATCTAGATGCGAACCCTTTCGTGATAAGGTGGGCTATATAGAAGGTCTTTCTAACCACTTTGGCAATGTGATTATCAAAGGAGAGATTACTATCTACATTGGTCCCCAAATCTCTAATTATTTCTTCCGTACTTAATGGATTACCACCTATGTGGTAATTTGTGGGCACCTTGTTTTTCCCAAAGGGGATGACTATGCACATTTTAGCATTTAGCTTGAGGCCGTGACTCTGGCACCAAGCATCCGTCTCTGTGAGATCCTTTTGGAGGATGCTTGTGTCAGCTGAAGATTCGATTATGGCCCCCAGTTTGCAGTCATCTGCGAACTTTGTCAGCCATAATCCCACTGTGTTAGCCTTAACCTCAGAGAAGTATATACCAAACAAGAGAGGTCCCAGAACTGAGCCCTGTGGGACGCCACTTGTAACTGGTTTGGATTCGGACATGGCACCTGTGATTCTGACCATGTGGGTTCTATCTCTGAGCCAGTTTGCAACCCATCTTGTGATATAGGGGTTGATATTTAAGCTGGTAAGCTTATTTATGATGCCTGAGTGGGGTATTGTGTCGAAGACTTTTGCGAGGTCCAGGTAGACTGTGTTGGCTACCTTGCCCTCATCTATGGCTTTGGTAACTGTTTCAAAGAAATCAATTAGGTTTAAGAGGCAAGATCTGACCTTAAAGCCAAATTGGGTAGGGTCCAGTGTCTGGAGGCTCCCAATGTCTTTGTTTATGAGTTCCATGATAATACGCTCCATAGCTTTACAGACCAGACTAATCAGGCTTATGGGGCGATAGTTTCCAGGGTCCGTTGTGGCACCACCTTTGTGGAGTGGGACCACTGTAGCTGTACGCCATTCTTTGGGTACATATCCTGTAGTAAGGCTAAGTCTGAACAGTGACTTAATGTGAGGGTTCAGTTCTTCTTGGAGCTCGTGTAAGACACAGCCTGGGACACCGTCCGGTCCCATAGATGCTGTGTTTTTTGCTTTGGAGAGGGCAGCTTTCACCTGTGCATCTGTGATGTCAGGGAGGTTATATTCAGTTGGGATAGGCATTTGCTCCTTTGGGGGGGAAGGGGGGGAGAAGTTTGCGCTGAATCTGTCTGCCAGGATGTTGGCCATGTCTGTAGATTCGGTATATTTTGTACCGTTATGCAACAATTCAGAGCATATCTGGGAGTTTCTGCCCATGTTCCTGACATAACTAAAGAAGGCCTTGTGATTATCTTTAGTGTCTAGGGCAATTTTTCTTTCGTAACTGGCCTTTGATGATTTTATGAGGGATAGAAGTTTCTTGCTAATACTGATCAGAGATGCCTTCCCTTTTTGGGATTTTGCTCTGTCATGTAGTAGCTTCCTCCTTCTGTTGTATAGCTTATTTATGGCCGGGGCCCACCAGACCGGTTTCCCGTTTTTGGAGGAGTGAGTCTTGGTTTTATATGGGATAGCATGATCCATGCATTCCAGCAGGTGCTAATAGAATGCATTTGTAAAGGATTCTGCAGATTGGGCTGTATTATCCTCTGGCCCAGGGGCTTTGAAGGATTCCACCTCAGTCTTGAGAAGTGCAAAGTTGGCTTTTGAGTAATTCTTTACAGTGATTTCTTTGGCTGGGGGTGGGGACGAGATATGGATGTCCAGGAAAATTTGTTTATGGTCTGATCTTACCAATGAGGGGTTTACTTCTGGTGTGGAACATAGAGTCCCCATGTTGGTGATGACCAGGTCCAATATGTTGTTCCCTCTTGTGGGAGTGGTGACCAGTTGTTCCATTGCATTAGAGTTTATAAATTCAAGGAACCGTTGGGCGTGGGTGTTTGGGCTTGAGCAGTTTTCTCCCAGTCAATGTTTGGGTAGTTGAAGTCACCCAATAACAGTGTTTGGAGAGAACTTCATATTCTCCAGTGTTCTCAGGAATGCCAAGTGGGGTTCCTGTAATAGGGAGGGTGTTCTGTAGCAGGCTACAAACTGAAAGGCAGTTTTGCCTGCTGTTAGTTGCACATGGATGGTTTCCGATGCTTCGTGCAGTGTCACTAACCTGGAGGTGTAGGTATCTTTGATGAATATAGATACTCCTCCTCCTTTTGTGCTTCGGTCCGAGTTTTGGGGCCGAAACGCATGGTATGAGTTATAACCTGGTAGTGCTGGGGTGCTCTCAGGAGCCTTGAACCAGGTTTCTGTTACTGCACAGTCATCGATTTTCTCCATACCGAGGAGAGCCTCGAGTGCGTGCATCTTGAGGTTTAGACTTCTGGCATTGAGGAGCATTACCTTTAATTTTTTTATCCTTGGGTTGTCTATGGAGGTGGGTTTGTCCTTTGAGCCTTGCCTAAAAAAGGCACTATGGGGGTGGCAAGAGCCTTGGCCAGTATACGAAAGCCTACGGGTGACAGGTGCAAGCCGTCCCTAGCGAAGCAACGTGACTTGTCGAGCATGTCATCCCAGGCTGACAGACACTGGATCCCCTTTGAATGACAACAATACTTTAGCCAATTGTTGAAACTGATCATTTTGTCTTTATACTGTGGCATCATTCTTGGTGAGGGCAAGATGCTACTCAAGGACATACCAGCCTGGACTACATGGTCAGAGAGCTCCTCTATGTCTCTTTTCATGTAGTCCAGGGAGGTACGTCTCAGGTCATTCACACCAGAATGGACAATGACCGAGTCATACTTGTACTTGCTTTGGAGTGACCTGAGTGCTTGCGTTATGTGGCGGATCAAAAACTCTTTCCCCGGGGGAGCAGACAGGAGCTTATTAGGACGACTGGGCACTGGTTCCACGGAATCAGGGTGCTCCCACACCCTTCGACAAATCAGGTCTAATAGTTCGTTGAAGGGTGGAGACACCAGGAGGTGGAAGGTTGAGCTCCGAAGGCCTTGAGGAATACAGACTCCTCCTCAGAGGGGGGCTTGGAAGGCCAGTCGCCTCTCTGCCTCAAAATCTCCAGGATGTCGGAGAAGGAGACGTCATCGGAGGACGACTTAGGGGACCCCTCTGCATCCTCAAGGTCAGTATCCGAGGTGATGGACTCGTCTTGGGAGTCTATGTGCTTCCTCTTGCACAACTTCTTCCTGGGAGGCTCCTCAGGCACAGACTCTGAGGGGCCCTCAGAAAGCTGAAGACCGCTCATGGGGGTGTCATCAGGCCTTCGGGCTTCGCTGTCCACTGATAGAGGGGCATCAGAGGCTCTAGCCAGGGTGTATGGGGACGGAGTGGCCGATCCAAGTGATGTCACTGACGACCTGGCCAGTGCGCTCCTCATGGCCTCGAAAGCGGGCCCCCGAATCAGAGGAGTGACCCGTCTCCAAGACCACAACCGGAGTCGGGATCCCCGTAGCCAAAGCGCCGAGAGGGAGACTCGGGGCCGACAGAAGACCCGATGTATCCCCCTCGGGCCCGACCGAGGAAACCCGAGTGCCGGAACCAGATGAAGGAAGCGAAATGGTTGGAGCAGACGACGGCTCCGATAAACCCGTCAGGAGCCGGCGTAAGGCATCACTCGGCGCCGAACACACCGGCTCCAATGACACAATGCTCAGAGGAGGAATCATCGGTACCGGCAAGGGTATAGGCTCCAGAGCCGACTGGGTCAGAGCCGAAAACAATTTGGCTAACACCGGCGACTGAAGGAGCCTCTGAACCACCCTATCCACGTCCAAATCGAATAACCTAGAGGATTTGGAGGCAACTGAAGGAGATGAGGATCTCCTACCTATTGATTCCTGCGTAACACTGGGTGACTGGCTCCGAATCGGCTCCAAAATGATCGGAGCCGAGGTCGACTCCAGTATCACCGATACCTCCTGCGGCCCCGAAGTCAATGGAGCCGAGGAAGCAGAATCCAAAACAGAGCTCCTATCCTGCGGCTCCGAAGCCAATGGAGCCAAAGAAGTAGTAACTATCTTCAAAATCTTCTCCTGGGGCTCCAAGGAACTAGATGGAGCCGGAGATCATTTCTTAGTTCTGGTGGATTTGGATCTGCCAATAGAAGAAGCAGACTCTATCCTCTTCAAAAGAGGGCTTGACCGGGCCTTTCAAAATCAGTTTATTTTTTTCTTTCCTGCAGTACCCTAGAACTGAAGGAATGGCAGACACTGCAGGATTCTTGTAAATGAATCGCGCCAAGGCAATAAACACAGATGGCATGCCCATCTGTGATTGACATTTTATAGGCACACTTTGAGCATTTTTTAAACCCAGAGGGTTTATGCTCCTTTTGCTCTTTAGACATGTCCAACAAATTCCAAACTCAACACAACAATAGGAAGGCAGGATACACTACAGGAACTCTAATTTAAACGCTCCTAGGGATCGAAGAGAGAAAACACTGATAAGACGAAGGAGAGGACTAGGTCCCTCTAAATTAAACGGGCCTAGCCCGCCAAACACAAGGGAAACCACACACACTCTCCACAAAACTGCAACAAGCCCAAAACACACACAAACACAATATAGCTATGAAAATAGCTTTTGTTTCACAGAAAGATATAAAAACTTTAGAAAGTTTTAGTCAAAAAAGGTACTTAGCCACAGCCAAGCGCGAGACCACGTCCTAACTAACGAGCGGCAAACGAGATCTGGGGGTTTGGGAGAGGTGCATCCTGGGATACCAGTTAGCCCAGCCAATTAGAGACTCTGTGCTAGAAAATAGTCGGCCGAACCCCATCAGTAATGAATGTAGGTGAGATAGGACCACATAACCTCATATATTTCTTAACCAGTCTTCAGAAACATACTAAAAGTAGCAAGTGTTTTTCTTAGAGTACTCCAGAATTTCTTTGGATAACCTAGTGTTGTCCTTTGACGTTTCCTGCAATAATCAGCTTTAGCATTGTTAGTTTCTACTCTGGTCTCTCTTATTGTGTCCAAGATATATACTGCATTTGTCAACACTATGGGTTTGATTTCCTGTTAGACCAGGATATGTTCCAAAGTTTAGTAAGTTGCCTAAGATTGTATAGGGTAAGCTACATTTTCTTCTGTATAGAAAATCTGAAAAGGGAGATACTTTTCAGAGACCATGTAGTAAAATGGGGCAATGGCTGCTTAGGGAGTAGCTGAAAGTCAAGTATTTTTTCTGTAATGTTTCAGAGTACAAAGTCTACTTAGACTGAGTTTGGAGTTGACAGGACTAGTCCCATCATTGACTACTTGGGTGATATTATGGGAAAACTCTGACATTTTAGTGAGCATAACCAATCTAGATTTATATTACCAACTAAAAGAGGTTTATGGTGCTGTGTTTTATAATGGTAAATAATTTATTTTCATATATCCTCTGAGTTAGCATGCATTATATTACATTCACTCATTTCAATACTTAATGACAGTATACTACATCTGTAGTGGGCTTTTTACATCATACATTTCTGTAATTCAAGTGACACTACATCTCCACCAGAAGACAAATGTAGGAATCTCTCTGTAGCTCTTTACTCAGTTTCCGTTTTCTTGGGACAGTATTGGTTATGACAATTCTGGCTGCTAACCTTCCTTGAACTTTGACATATCTGTCATATACAAACGCATTCAATGGCTTCTTCACAGCCTTCCCTACTCCCCATGAATTGCACAGAATTTTTGTTCAGCTGCTTAACTACTTTTTCTTCGGACTGATAACTCTTCCATGGCTTTTGTATGCTTAACTTGTAAATTTGACAGTCTCCTGCAGTTTCTATTGTAGTACTTGATCTCTCTCTCTCTCTCTCCAGCATTTCCTTTGCTTTGTCAGTAATTTGCTTATCAGCTTTCTGCGTATTAGCAAGTGAAGTGGTGGGGAAACTCGGTCCCTGCAACAGAGTATTTTTAAATTCCAAAAGTGTACCTGGGTCCATGGTATGAATGGATAAAGCCTTGATGAACTGAGTTCAACTAATGGCTTGAGCACTGGAGAAATCAGGCAAGGGAAGGTGTGAAGAGTGTCTGGCACTGGCTTGCTCATCCTGTTCGGAGGGAATGGTGATCTTGCTGGCAGCCTGCCACCAGTAGTCAGAGGCTTGCATCTAATATACATACAATCAGGAACTGGGGATGTAAGCTTGCCGCTACCACACCAGTTCTGGTAGGTCTCACATGTGCATATGGGAACACACATGCGCAGGGGCAAAACAGTGGGCCCTTGTTATAATACAAGCAATCATATTAGCCACCAGGAGGTGGTGATAAAAACAAAACAGAAATCACCCCATAACCTCTGTCTGGAATGATGAAGGCTGCTGGGAAGGAAGAGGTGCAGTGTACTTTCCCAGCTGTAGAGTAGTCAGGGCTCATCCTTTAACATGGGCAGTCCTGCACTTGGGATGGTTGCTTGCTCCTGAAATGCAAACAGCCCCATTAGGAGCAGCTGAATGCCAGATCCTCAAGCCACTGAGATAAAGACACCCTTCCTTCGGCAGTAGGGGGAGCAAGAGACACAGACAGAGGTACAAGCTCCTCTACGGCTGCCTTGATGATGGACTCTTGACGGTTAGCACAATGCAGGTAGGGCTCCCTACAGTGAAAATGAATGGAGTCAAGACCCACTGGATGAACAAACATGACAGAGAAAAAAATTCACACATCATGGTCGATAATCTTTATAGCTACTGCTATTTCTTATGAGATGAGCCACTGTCTGGAAAGCTCTTTCCACTTGCCCATTAAACTGAACACTGGATATTATATACCTGAATGCCTTTTAATACAGATGTCTTTAGAAATTCAGATTTTTGTATTGAAGCCATTGAGATACGTCAACATCAGGTATCCCCTTTTTTAAGAATATATACATCAATGAAGTAATCACACCTGTGCATCATGTCTGGCAGCTTGACTGCTTTGAGAAACTCATAGTAATAGTAAAAACAATAGTAACAATCTGCACATATGAGATACATGGCTTCTCTGAACTGGAATAAATCTCATGGCAAACCTAGTACCCTTTATATCTTTGTAAACATCTTTTTAAAATGTTAATAGAGGGGTAACCGAGGATTGGTGTTGTGGGATGTTAGAATAATACTTTTCTTACTGACAATCTCTGTCTATAAGGGACATGGGGGCCAGACCAGAGGTACATTTATGATTTCTCAAGCAAAATGACAAGGTTTTGTTTGAAGAGAGTCAGGGATGAACTCGCATAGCTTTAAAGTACACTTCAAAATCAGGTAACCCTAAGCAAGTTATGCCACTAAACCTCTTGGCCTCTCCCCCTCCCAAATAAATTCAAATTTCTACTGTTAATTTCCTGACTTGGTAAAAAAACACACCTGACCAGTTTATAAGGCTAAGAGGACTACAACATTTTCACTGCCTTTATCTTAATATCCATTATCACAATTAAGACCATACATTTTTTAATTCTTGTATTCATCTCCTATTTAGTCTCTTCTCATATATCCTTAGCAGCCTGCCATTACAAAATCCTTTTTAATCTATGCATCCACACGCTTCATTTTATCACTTCCCAGTAAGTTTGGGTATTGCTGAACCCATTCTTGTGTGGGTACATAATTTGCCGCTATAGCTTTTATTTTTACCTTCATTTATTTTTATATTCTGAAAAGACTAGAAACTATCTCACAATGTTCCACAACACCAAAATATCATTTTTCAGATTTATCAAATACAAAATATTATCTGCAAATAAGGGTACATTAAATTTTCTTGATTACCACACCAATTACATCTTTGAATTTGTGAATCCCTTAATTTTCTCTACTAATATCTCTAAATATGAAACAAATGACAGAGGGTAAAGAAGATATTTCTGCCTGGTTCTCCTCTGTTCCACCTTAATTCTTGTCTCTAACATTTCATACATCCTATCTGGGAACACAAATGCAGCCACTGTCCTACTCAAAATCCCAGCTGACTCGATTGCTGTTTCTGCAGAGACTCACCAGCAATAGTGATGTTTTCTTTTACTGTGCTAATTTCTGATCTTTGTTCTATGAATGTTAGACTCCCCTCCACAAAGCCATAATGATCTATAACTATAAATGTTAAAATCTTTGCCCCCCCCCCCCCTTAACTAATATAGACAAACATTTTATAATCAGATTAAAAACTAAAATGGGTTTAACATGAAGTCAGACCTGAAGGGTCTTTGCTGTCTTTGGTAACTCTACCACCACTGCTTTATTCCAAGATGCTAGTAACTCTTCTCCATTTAAAAGACTGTTGAACAAACTCTTCAAGATCTTTGCCAGTCTTCCCTCCTAGCTTCTAAACTTTCTTGGAGATACCATCAGTCTCTGCAGACTTCTCAGCAGATTGATTATACATCATTAACTTTATTTCATCTCGTCCTAGCCTAGCCATTAATTGTTCAGCCTCCTCTTTCTTACTGTAGCAATCAAATCTTGCATAATCATTTCCATTTTTGCCTTTTCGTGATTTTCCCATTCTTCCGTTTCAAACAAATTTTCATAAAATTTCCAAAATATCTCTAATACCTCTATTGGATCTCTGGTTATTTTTCCTGTCAGATTTTCTAGGTTTAGATTCAACTCCTACTTTTCTGCTGCCCAAGTTATTGTACAAAAAGTTTTTATAACAATTCAAGTGCAAAAAAAAGTTGATTAATAACACCCATATTGTTAAATAATCATCAATCTCTTTCATTCATTTTCTACATGGGGTCAGAGTGTTATGTTAATGGTTACCACCCCAATGCTACTATTCTACAGTCTTCTCTTACACAATCCATCCATTTCTTTGCTGGATGTTTAAATTTCTTCTTGCCTTCTTCCAGGCTGTCTCAAATCTTTTACAGCAAATCTTTTGCATTCCTGCACATGTGCACAAATTACTGAAATATGTTCTCTTTGACCTTGTCTACAATTAAACCTACTTTGGCTTCTGCTCTGTTTTTATCATTTCTAAGTTTGTCCCACAGTGGACATCCTACCACCCATCTAAAGCACTTCTATCACCTCTAGATACCTCAACTGCTCTACCTTCATTGCAGAGGCTTTTTTTTAACACCATACAGAAGTACTGGTCATACCACTGTTTGTACACCTTACTTTTCAGCATTGTTGGAATTTATCTGTCAAACACTAGCCCTGACACTGTGCCAGTTGGCTACAGCCACTCTGTTTCTAGCTCTGACTTCCACATTAGGACTTCCCCCTTCTCCTGAATCACCTTTCCCAAACACATGAAGCTGTTAACCTATCTATTTCCCTTCTATCTCAAATTTCAGCTTCTTCTGATTTCCCCCATGTCGTGTATGACAATTGCCGTCTGAACTAAGTTTCATCCCACATGCCTTTAGTTTTGCATTTCATTCATCATTTAATGAAGATCCTTTTTGGGGTCTGCTTGTAATGGCACATCATCTGCGTACAGCAGCTCTGTTGATCAGTCCCCCTCCAACCTGCTTGCTAATGTAGTCCATCACTAGAATGAACAGCACTGGGCTCAAAGTCGAACTACAGTTCCCACCCACTCCCACTGGAACTCCTCAAGAGTCTTAACACTGTTCATACATGTGTCACTGAGACCTTACACACAGCTTGCTCTAATTCTAACAATGTTTCCAAGCCTTTAAACCATCACAGGATGAACCATATCAGCTTTCTTCGGACTTGTATGCTTTCTCCAAGTCTAGAAATGCCCAGCTGGATTATTTGTCTATAGCTTCTTCCCCACTGTCAGTCTCACTGTACAAATTGGGTTGGTGGTGCTATATCCTGAAAATCCAAACTGCTGTATCCTGAAAAAAACAAATTGCTCACCTCCAACCTTACTTTCAACTACTCTATCACCCTCTCCAGCACTTTCATGCTGTGTGACAGAGATCTGATACCTCTCTACTGCCTACAATTGTGAATGACCCCTTTGCCCTTGTACACTGGCAACAGAAAGTGTATTCTACACTCTTCTTCTTTCGGCTGCTCCCGTTAGGGGTCGCCACAGCAGATCAACTGTTTCCATTTCTTCCTGTCCTCTGCATCTTGCTCTGTCATACGAACCACCTACATGTCCTCTCTCACCATATCCATAAACCTTATCTTAGGCCTTCTTCTTTTCCTGTTACCTGGCAGCTTCATCCTTAGCATCTTTTTCCCAATATACTCTGCTTCCCTCCTCAGCACATGTCCAAACCAACATAATCTTCCCTCTCTGGCTTTGTCTCCAAATCTTCCAACCTGGGCTGACCCTCTAATATACTTATTCCTAATCCTGTCCTTCCTCGTCACACCCAGTGCAAATCTTAACATCTTCAACTCTGCCACGTCAAGCTCTGAATCCTGCCTTTTTGTCAGTGCCACTGTCTCCAACCCATATAACATAGCTGGTCTCACTACCCTCTTGTAGACCTTCCCTTTCACTCTTACCGGTACTCGTCTGTCACAAATCACTCCTGACACTCTTCTCCACCCACTCCATCCTGCCTGTAATCTCCTCTTCACCTCTCTTCCACACTCACCAATACTCTGAACTGTTGATCCCAAGTACTTAAACTCATTCACCTTCGCCACCTCTACTCCCTGCATCCTCACCATTCCTCTATCCTCCCTCTCATTCACACACACATATTCTGTCTTAGTCCTGCTGACCTTCATTCCTCTTCTCTCTAGAGCATATCTCCACCTCTCTAGGGTGTCCTCCACCTGTTCCCTACTCTCAGTACAGATCACAATGTCATCTGCAAACTTCATAGTCCATGGGGACTCCTGTCTGATCTCGTCTGTCAACCTGTCCATCACCATTGCAAATAAGAAAGGGCTCAGAGCTGATCCTTGATGCAATCCCACCTCCACCTTAAACGCATCTGTCACTCCCACCGCAGACCTCACTGCGGTCACACTACCCTCATACATATCATGCACCATTCTTACATACTTCTCTGACACTCCTGACTTCCTTATACAATACCACAACTCCTCTCTAGGCACCCTGCCATATGCTTTCTCTAAATCCACAAAGACACAATGCAACTCCTTCTGACCTTCTCTGTACTTCTCCATCAACACTCTCAGAGCAAACATCGTATCTGTAGTGCTCTTTCCTGGCATGAAACCATACTGCTGATCACTAATCATCACCTCCCTTCTTAACCTAGCTTCCACTACTCTTTCCCATAACTTCATGCTGTGACTGATCAGTTTAATCCCTTTGTAGTTACTACAGCTCTGCACATCACCCTTATTCTTAAAAATTGGTACCAAAACACTTTTTCTCCATTCCTCAGGCATCCTCTCACTTTCCAAGATTTCATTAAACAATCTAGTTAAACACTCCACTGCCATTTCACCTAAACACCTCCATGCTTCCACAGGTATGTCATCGGGACCAACAGCCTTTCCGTTCTTCATCCTCTTCATAGCTATCCTTACTTCCTCCTTGCTAATCCCCTGCACTTCATGATTCACTATCCGCACATCAACCAGCCTTCTCTCCCTCTCATTCTCTACATTCATCAGCCCCTCAAAGTATTCTTTCCATCTGCTCAACACACTCTCCTTGCTTGTGAGTACGTTTCCCTCATTATCCTTTATCACCCTTACCTGCTGCACACCTTTACTAGCTCGGTCCCTCTGTCTAGCCATTCGGTACAGGTCCTTTTCTCCCTCATTAGTGTCTAACCTTTTATACAACTCTTCATACGCCTTATCCTTAGCCTTCGCCACCTCTCTCTTTGCCATGCACCTCATCTCTTTATACTCTTGTCTACTTTCATCTCTATGACAATCCCACTTCTTCACCAACCTCTTTCTCTGTATACTCTCTTGTACTTCTTCATTCCACCACCAGGTCTCCTTGTCCTCCTTCCTCTTTCCAGATGTCACACCAAGCACCTTTCTAGCCATCTCTCTTACTAGCTCTGCTGTAGTTACCCAGCTATTCAGTAACTCTTCAATGCCACCCAGTGCCTGTCTTAACTCTTCCCTGAACATCACCTCACAATTACCCTTTTTCAATTTCCGCCATTTGATCCTTGGTGCTGCCCTCACACTCATCCTCCTCTTCTTGATCACCAATGTTATCCTGCAAACCACCATCCTATGCTGCCTAACTACACTTTCCCCTGCCACCACTTTACAGTCTCCAATCTCCTTCAGATTGGCCCTTCTACATAAGATATAATCCACTTGTGTGCATCTTCCTCCACTCTTGTATGTCACCCTATGCTCCTCCCTCTTGTTAAAATACGTATTCATCACAGCCATGTCCATCCTTTTCGCAAAATCCACTATCATCTGACCTTCTGCATTCCTTTGCTTTACACCATACCTACCCATCACCTCCTCATTCCCTCTGTTCCCTTCACCGACATGCCCATTGAAATCTGCTCCAATCACCAGTCTCTGACCCTTGGGTACAGTCATCACCACTTCATCTAACTCGCTTCAAAAATTTTCTTTCTCATCCATCGCACACCCAACTTGTGGAGCATATGCACTAACAACATTCATCATTACACCATCAATTTCCAGCTTCATAAACATCACTCTATCTGACACTCTTTTCACCTCCAAAACACTCTTAGCATACTGTTCCTTCAGGATAATGCCTACGCCATTTCTCCTCCCATCCATACCATGATAAGACAATTTGAAACCACCTCGGATACACCTAGCCCTGCTCCCCTTCCATCTGGTCTCTTGCACACACAGTATACCAACTGTCCTTCGGTCCATATCAGCTAGCTCTCTCCCTATACCAGTCATACTGCCAACATTCAAAGTTCCGACCCTCACTATCAGAGTCCTAGCCTTTACCTGCCTTCGGGCATGCCTTCCTCCACTTCTCCTCCTTCGGCCAACAGTAGCCCAATTTCCGACAGCACCCTGTTGACCAACAGTACGGGTGGCGGTCGTTGTTAACCCGAGCCTCGACCGATCCGGTATGAATTTCTGTACTGTTTTCTGCATGTATGGTTTGGCAAAATTTTACGCCGGATGCCCTTCCTGATGCAACCCTCCCCATTTATCCGTGCTTGGGACCGGCACAAAGAAATGCACTGGCTTGTGCATCCTCATCTAGGATAAGTTTTTTCTCCATACAGCAGCAAGTATCCTCATGAGCCATTTCTCCCCTAACTCAGTCAACATCTTGATCATGTGACTTCACCTAAGCCTGCTGCCTTCCCCATCTTCATTTTCCTTAGTACTGTTCTTACTTCTTCTAGGGCACATCACATTCTTCTAGGGCAGGCTCTTCCTCCTTCTCCATCATAGGCTGTGTATTAGGCAGACTTACTTCTGAGGGTTATCTTTCTGAAGCTGATGGACACTGTCCTTCCTTCTGCCCTTGATATCACGTGGACTGGTGAGCAGACTTGCTGGTGCGACTTATGAATGGTGCTTGATGACTACCTTCTTTATCCTTCTGTGTTTGCCATAAGATTTGGTACAGTTTCTTGCTCCATCTGCAGAGAAGCTTTCCAGAAGCTGGTAGAGTGCTAATGACACATTATTCTTTGATACTGCAACGACTTTTTTTTTTTAGTTTCTTTATTAGCCACTCAGTATTTCTTTGTAGCCTAGTTCAACTTGTGTACACTCAACATTTTTTGTACTCCTTTTCTTTGATAACTTCCTTGATATCTGCATTCCACCACCAGCTTTCCTGATGTACATTATTGCCTTACCTAGACTAATATCATCCAAAAACTAACATTCTTGGCTACCTCAACTATTATATCCCTGAATTAACTTGAGTCCCTTATCTTCTTTAGATAAAGGTTCCAAGCATATATTAATTAAGAGTGGGGAAAGGGACATCCCTGTCTTTTCTCTATTTAAGCTCAAGTTATCAGAATATACTCTTCCCACCTTTATTTCTGCCTCCGACCCATTATAATATTCTCCTTATTGTCATCATAGTATTTTGGAATGCAGATGCTAATGCTGCCCTCCTCATGAATTCACTACAAACTCTTATTTTCTCTACATTCAATCAACAAGATTATTTTTTTCTTCTAATTACATCTGAATCATCATTTAACATCAAATGTTTGTCTCCCTTCCATAAAAAACAAACAAAAAAAAAACTAAAAAAAAAAAAAAAAAACTGAACCATATCATCAGATTAGGTAATTTTTGCTACTGTCTTAGCTAATACAGACAACACCTTGTAATCACGTCTGTAGGATCCTTGCCTTCATTTTGTAATACTACCACAACTGCCTTCTTCCATAATGCAGGTATTTCTCCCATTTCATAACATTATTAAAAAAGAAGTTATGTACTCACCGTAACATTCCATCTCAGTAGTTCTACTTCATTCGTCTTCAACCTGTGGGTCTTCGGATCCTTTTCAGATCTGACACGACTGCATTTTCCAGCTATGGCTCTGAGCTCCAAGCACCTCCCCTTACCCACAATGCCTCCCTGTCTCCCTTCATATCGAGTTTGCTGCCTAACAATAAACAGACACCCGATCCAATAACACCTTATCTACTAAAATAACCAACAGATACAACCTTAGCCTAGGCAAAGCCAAGGATCCCAACAGAAATGATCTGAAGACATATCATATCCTGAAGATAAGGTCAGGGGGAAGGAGGGAGGGACGGTTGAAGACAAATGAAGTACAACTACTCAGATGGAACGTTATAGTGAGTGCATAACTTCTTTATCTGAAGTAGTTTACTTCATTTGCTCTTCAACCTGTGGGACAGAGTCCCCACCTACCCAATTCTTGGGTGGTCCTCATGGAAGGATGTTTCGGAACACCGTAGAGCCAAAGGATGCTCTACTCCTAGAGGAAATGTCTAATTTGTAATGCGAGATAAAGGTACGAGATGAAGCCCAAGTGGCAGCTGAACAGATGTTATCCAAAAATACTCTAAACTAAAAGACCGCTGATGTAGCCATAGATCTGGTCGAATGAGCCTTCACTTTTTCTGGTAGAGGCAGACCCCTCTCGGAGTAAGCTCGGCAAATGCATTGTGAAATCCAGCGAGCAATTGTCACTTTTGAGACTGGTTTACCAAAGAATGGTTTGGTATAAGACGCAAAACGTTGGTCAGACTTGCAGAAAGGTTTGGTCCTGTGAAGGTAAAACCTCAATTGTCTTTGTACATCCAGTAAATGCAATTTATATTCCCCCTTGTTTTGGTAGTTAGGAAAAAAGACTGGCATGTTTATAGTCTGGTTAATATTGTCTTCCGAAGTTACCTTGGGAAGAAAGGAAGGGTTAGTGCGAAGCGACACCCTGTCTTTATAAAAAATCATGTAGGGCACTTTGAAAGAGCCTGAAGTTCCGACACTCTTTTGGCAGAAATAATGGTGACCAAGAAAGCAGTTTTTCATGTCAAAAACTGCAAATCTACAGATGCCGCAGGCATGCTCAAAAGGGGAAGAAACTAACACCTGCAACAACAAGGCAAGGTCCCATGGAGGGATTGGATCCTTTACGTGGGGTCCAAAAGAAAAGCAGAAACACAAGCAACCTCCACCCCCAACACAACCCACATGACACATAGCCCACAAATTCAGTGTGCCACTCAACCACAGCCCATAAGGCAAAACAACATACCCAACACTCTAGTCATAGGTGACTCTATAGTCAGGCACACTGATGTTCCACTCACCAGGCTAAACAAGGAGAAAGTTACTGTCAGCTGCCTGTCGGGTGCCAGGATCCGCCACATAACGCATGCACTCAGGTCACTCCACAACAAGTACAAATATGACTCTGTCATTGTCCATGTTGGTGTGAATGACCAGAGACGTACCTCCTTGGACTACATGAAAAGGGACATGGAGGAGCTGTCCGATCTTGTAGCCCAGGCAGGTATGACCCTAGCATCCTGCCATCACCCAGAATGATACCACAGTACAAGGACAAAAAAGAAGTTATGTCCTTACCATAACGTTCCATGTAGAGTGTTCATCTCGCCTTTGTTCTTACACACGGGTTCGGAGCCGATCCTCGGCTCCGAGTCGGCCGAATTGCAAAGCTCTGAATCTCAGAGAAGCTCGAGACCAGCCCATATCCCACAATCCTCCCTGCCATTACTCAGATCTAGTTTGCAAACAAACCAGACCAAAGGATCCAACACCTGCGGTGCTAGAAGCATACACTCTTCAGCCATTCAGAGACACTCTCTCACCATAGCAATAACTAATGGTCTAAGCATGTATCCCATGACATACGGGACCATATACCCCGGAAGTGGTCAAGACATGCCAATCAGACTCTAATCCTACCAGTTCTTCCAAACACGTGTGTGTGTGTGTGTGTGTGTGTGTGTGTGTGTGTGTGTGTGTGTGTGTGTGTGTGTGTGTGGGGGGGGGGTGAGGGAATGTAAGAACAAAGGCGAGATGAACACTCTACATGGAACGTTATGGTAAGGACATAACTTCTTTATGTAAGAGTGTTCAATCTCGCCGTTTGTTCTTACGCATGGGGAGCATCCCTAGCTCCTTGACCCCGAGTGACTCATGGAAGAACGTTCCTAAGCACAGTGGAACCAAATGATGTCCTATCCTTGGAGACCTTGTCCACTCTATGAGTGATGAAAGTATGTGGTTTAGACCACGTGGCTGCTGCACAAATAGTGTCCAAAGGCAAACGAGCTGCATGAGCTAAGGAAGTGGAAACGGATCTGGTAGAATGGGCCTTAGGTTTGGTGGGTAAGGATTGCTTTGATTTAGAGTATACAAATGTTATACAGTCAGCAAGCCATTTAGATAGTGTACGTTTAGTAATTGCCATGCCCTTTTTATTGTCTGCAAATGCGACGAAGAGCTAATCCGTTTTCCTGTAAGCTTTGGTCCTATCTAAATAAAATCTTAATTGCCTGTGAACATCCAACTTGTGCAACAAATACTCCAGTTTGTTAGTATGGTTTTTGAAAAAGGTAGGGAGTTCTAGAGACTGGTTAATATTCGTAACTGAGCATACTTTTGGAAGGAAAGATGGATTTGTATGCAGAGAGACCCTGTCTGGATGGAATATCAAGTAAGGTGGTCTGACCGATAATGCCTGCAGCTCTGAGACTCTACGAGCTGAGGTCACGGCGACGTGAAACAGCGTCTTCCACGATAAGAACTTTAAGAGACATGATGAAGCAGGTTCAAAAGGTGGCAACATGAGTTGCGACAGCAGCAAATTCAGGCTCCATGGAAAGAAAGGTTTTCTGACAGGCGGTCTAAGATGGAAGGTTCCTTTCATAAAGGCCTTACAAAGTCTGTGAGACATAATGGGAGAACCTTCCTCACCAATATGGAAGTTTGATATGGCCGCCAAATAGCGTGGAAGTAGAAGCTCCTTCGTGAAAAAGGATGGATAAGAATTCTAAAATTTTATGTAGAGGAGCTACCAAGGGGTCTAAGTTTTGACTAGATGCCCAATATACAAAGCGTTTCCACTTACTCGTATAGAGCTTAGTAGTGGAAGCTTTATGAGAAGCAACCAGGATGTGTTGAACTGCCGGAGGGAGTAGATGAGACCTGGCTAGGCAGGAAAGCGGAGCAGCCAAGCTGCTAGTTTGAGGGACTGTAGAGACGGGTGAGGAACTCCCGACGAATGTGTCAGCAGATCTGGTACTGGGTCCAGAATCCATGGTTCTTCTATTTGATGGGCTCGAAGAAACGGGAACCATATTTGACGAGGCCAGAATGGGGCTATGAGTATTATAGTCCTTTCCAGGTTCCTGGCTTTCTGTAGAAATCTGGGAATCAATGGAGTCGGTGGGAATGCATATAGGAGACCCGGGGGCCAATCGTGTATCAGTGCATCCCTGGGGACATCCCCCGGAGGGGGTAGAAGGGAAAAGTACCTTCTGCATTTTGCATTCAACGGGGAAGCAAACAGATCGCAGCAAGGCTGGCCCCATTTGCGGAAGATCTTTTCCATCTGTGAATTGAGGGACCACTCGTGAGGTAAAACGATGGCTCTGCTCAACCTGTCCGCAATGACGTTGGATGACCCCGGGATGTGTGTTGCTATCAGAAAGCGACCCGTGGACTCTGCCCATTGCCAAATTCTCATGGCCTCTCTGCATAACGGGTAAGACCTGGTTCCCCCTTGTTTGTTTATGTACCAGATTACAGACATGTTGTCTGTCTGAACTGCTACTGTTCCTAGAGGTAAGAGGGCTTGGAAATGTTGCAACGCCAGGAACTCCGCCCTCAACTCCAGAACATTTATATGTAGAGTGTACTCCGTGCTGGACCATTCTCCTTGGACTGAAGGCCCCCCCCACCCTATCAGGAAAGCGTCCGTGGTTATTGTGGCTGTTGGACTGGGTAGAACAAACGGACGACCCACAGTGAGGTTCTGATCGCGCACCCACCATGAGAGGTCCCGTCTGCAAGATTCTGTTATCCTGATCTCGTGCTCTAGGGGTAGGTGTTAGAACGACCACTGCGCGAAGAGCAGCCATTGTAGAATCCTCATGTGTAACCTTCCCATAGGGACTGCAATTAGTGCGGCTGCCATCAGTCCCAACACTTTTAACACCAGTTTGGCTGGGGCTTTCTTGCTGACCAGAAGAAGAAGGACCTGCTGTTTGAGTGTTGAAGCTCTTATTGGGGGGAGTTTCAGTAGTGTCGATCGTGTATTTAGGTCTGCTCCGATGAAGGAAATACACTGTGAGGGCGATAAGCAAGACTTTTCGAAGTTTATGGATATCCCTAAGTGGGAACAAAGGCCGATTGTGTAGTCTCTGGCTTGCAATAGGCGACGCTCGGTGGTGGCGGTGAGGAGCCAGTCGTCCAAATAGGGAAACACCTGGAATCCTTGTCTCAAGTGAGCCGCAACTACTGCCATGCATTTGGTGAATACCCTGGGGGCTGAGGTGAATGATGTGGTTGTCTGTGCAGACAATACCTTCCTCATAAGGTCAAAGGCCCCAGAACCCCTGGCCGAGGGCTCCCCCAGTTCCGAAGAACACGGAAGCATCCAAGAACCAGGTGCCTTGGGCTCCGACCCCGAGGACGGAGCAGAGCCAGTCTGTGCCGAGGCCCTGAGAGGGAGAGTCGGTACCGACAGGTCGGTACGACTCTCGGTCCCGGAACCGAGCAAAGACAGTCAGCTCTGCGACTCCCCTAACGGTTCCGAAGGAGTCGAAGTCAAATGTGTCGATCGTGCAATGGACAGTTTCAGCACCGAGGGCTCCACTATCATCAAGTCATCTTCTCCCGGCTCCGAGATCTGGATGGGTCTCGAAGGAAGACCCGTTGGAGATATGGGGAGGCCTTCTAGTTTCGACACCAACTGGGAGGAAACTGCAATTAACTTGGAAAGGGCTGTGTTTTCCATGAGTTTTTGCATGACACGATCCACATCTGTCTCAGACAAGGGTCTGGAAGAACGGGTCGAAGGAGTCGAAGATGGCACCGACCGAAGAATGGACGGTGGTGGCAGTTCCGACACCGGTTCCAAGATCTGGGACTCAGGAAAAGATAAATGTTCGACGCTCGGCCCCGAGATCTGTGGAACCGGCGAACGAACCCGAGAAGATGTACTCAGAGCCGATGACATGGGCTCCGACATCTTCGACCCCTTCGAGGATTTAGAAGCCTGATCCGACTTGTCCAAAGCCTCTTGAAAGGCAGGCTTCAGTAATCCTCTGTCTATGAGCTTCCTGCGTCTATCTGTCATGACACTCCCGTTAAAGGAATGGCAAATAGAGCAATCCTCTTGGAAATGGGGAGGGCCAAGACAGTAGACGCAGGAAGCATGACTGTCAGTAATGGACATTTTCTGCCCACACTGACATCTTTTAAAGCCAGATTTAGCTTTTTCTGACATAGTACTATATAACAATAACTATGAGTATAGAAAAAAAATACTAATCCTATATGAATATATATATGTGGAAAAGGCTATATAAAGAAGACACTCACAAAAACCACACCCAAAAAAAAAAGGGTTAGGCCACAAAGGGTGCCTGAAGAAAAAAAAAAGGATATATATAACACACACACACAGCACTTCTATAATAATCTAATAACTATAAAGTAATATCAGAAAAAAAAAATCAGTATCTTATCTGAAAATAGTAATTAAAACTCAATTCTCTATCTGGTCTGAGCTCTCCTTGATCCGAAACTAGATCTGGGTAATGGCAGGGAGGATTGTGGGATATGGGCTGGTCTCGAGCTTCTCTGAGATTCAGAGCTTTGCAATTCGGCCGACTTGGAGCCGAGGATCGGCTCCGAACCCGTGTGTAAGAACAAGTGGCGAGATTGAACACTCTTACATCGATTGACTTCAACAATTGGCTAAGCTTCTGGTGTCATTCTAAGGGGATCCAGTATCTGTCTGCCTGGGATGACATGATCGACAAGCCACGATGCTTTGCCAGAGATGGCCTGCACCTGTCGTCCCTGGGATTCCGGATACTGGCTAAGGCTCTAGCCACCCCTATAGTGCCTTTTTTAGGCAAGGTTCAAATGACAAATTCACCACCCTAACAGGTACAGGCAAAAAGAATCTGAGGGTATTGCTACTCAATGCTATAAGTATAAACCTCAAAATGCACTCTCTCGAGGCACTCCTTAAAATGGAGAACATCGACATCTGTGCAGTGACAGAGACCTGGTTCAAGGCTCCAGAGAGTACCCCTGCATTACCAGACTATAATTCATACCACACCTTTCGGCCACCTAACCTGGACCGAAACACTAAAGGCAGAGACGTGTCCATATTCATTAAGGATATCCACACCTCCAGGCTAGTTGCTCAGCATAATGCATCCGAAATTATCCAAGTGCAACTAACTCTGGGCAAGACCGCAATCCAAATTGATACAGATCCCCAACCATGCCCCAGGATTCCCACTCCTCATTTCTTAATACACTGGAAAATATTAGAGTACACCCTAACACCCTAATAATGGGTGATTTCAACTACCCTACCATTAACTGGGAAAACTACTCATGTACCAACTCCAGTGCTCAACGTTTTCTGGAATTCATAAATGCCATGGATCAACTTATCCACACCCCCACCAGGGGCAGCAATATCCTAGACCTGGTTATTACCAACATGGGCAACCGGTGCTCCACACCAGAGGTCAATTCCTCGTTGGTCAGATCCAACCACAAGCTAATCACCCTAGACATCCACATCTCTCCCCCACCCCCCATTGGGGAAACCATAGTAAAAAATTTCTCCAAAGCCAACTTCACACATCTTAAGACAGGTGGCAAACTTCACGACACCCATGCTGACGGACAATAGAGGTATGACTGCTGAATCCTACACAAATGCACTTTATAAGCACTTACACGAGTGCATGGATCGTGCAATCCCTAACAGAACCAAGATGCCATCCTCCAAAAAAAGGAAGCCAATCCGGTGGTCCCCTGCCATAAACAAACTCTACAACAGAAGAAAGAAACTGTTGCAAAAAAGAGTAAAATCCCATGATTGGAGAAACTCCCTGGTCAGCCTCAGTAAGAAGCTGAGATCCCTTCATAAAATCCTCCAAAGCTAGTTATGAAAGCAAAATCGCCACTGACTCTAAAGACAACCACAAAGCATTATATAGCTATGTCAAGAATCTCAATGGCAACACTCAGATCTGCTCTGAGTTACAGCACAATGGCACTAAATATACAGAACCAACTGATATTGCCAACATTCTGGCAGATAGGTTCAGTGCTAACTTTACCCCGCTGTCATCCCCTAAAGGGCCCATCTCTATACCAGAAGAATGCAAAGTTCCTGTAATCACGGCTCCACAGGTAAAACACACACTATCCAAAGCCAAGAACACAGCATCCATGGGACCTGACGACATCCCAGGCTGTGTTCTACATGAACTACAGAACGAACTGGCACCCCACCTAAGTACCATGTTCAATCATAGCCTCACCTCAGGCTATGTGCCCACTGAATGGAGCACAGCAACAGTTATCCCACTCCACAAAGAGGGAGCCACCACAAACCCTGGAAACTACTGCCCCATTAGCCTAACGAGCCTGGTCTGCAAGGCTATGGAGCGTATCATCATGGAACTTATAAACAATGACATTGGTAATCTCCAAACTCAGGACCCCACCAAGTTTGGGTTTGTAAAAGGCAGATCATGTCTCCTAAACCTGACAGACTTCTTTGAAGCAGTCACCAAAGCCGTAGATGAGGGTAAGGTGGTTCACACAGCCTATCTAGATCTCGCCAAGGCGTTTGACACCATCCCCCACTCTGGAATTATAGATAAACTCACTAAACTAGGTACAAATCCCTATGTCACAAGATGGGTTGCCAACTGGCTCACTGACAGAACTCACACTGTGAAAGTAGCAGACTCCAAATCCAACTTCAGACCAGTGACAAGTGGAGTACCACAGGGTTCAGTCCTGGGTCCTTCTCCTGTTTGGTATCTACTTCTCTGAAGTACAGGCCAACACAGAAGGTCTTTGGCTAACGAAGTTCGCAGATGACTGCAAACTAGGAGCCATAATCAAAACTCCAAAAGATGTGTACATCCTGCAAAAGGGCCTCGCCGAGACAGATGCCTGGTGTCAAAGCCATGGCCTCAAGCTCAATGCCAAAAAGTGCATTGTCATCCCTTTTGTTAAAAACTCAGTACCCATGAACTACCACATAGGTGGTAGTCTACTTAACACCGAAAGTGTGATGAGACCTTGGGACACAGGTGGACAGTAGTCTCTCCTTTGATAATCACATCGCCACAGTAGTCAGGAAATCCTTCTATGTGGCATACCTCATCACAAAAGGTTTCTCATCCAGGAAAAAAGAGGCCATTGTTCTCCTCTACTCGTCACTCATTAGACCCATTATAGAGTACAATGCCCCTTTTGGTATGTACCTCACAAGACATCTTCAACAACTGGAAAGGCCACAGAAATACCTCACAAAGAGGATTACCAACCTCAAAGAGATGCCCTATACAGACTGTCTCAAAAAACTGCAGCTTTACACTGTTGCATATTGCCTACTCAGAGGCGATCTCTGCCTAACACACAATGCTATGTCAAACCCAGAGCTTTTACACATGCTCCACTTAAAGAAATCCCAATCCCTATGAGTGACATGCTCTAGGGACCTAAACCTCGTCACCACAATAAACAGAACATGCTGGAGGGATAGATTCCTGTCCCAGAGACTTCCCATACTCTGGAACAAACTACCTATCTATATCAAACAAAGCTCCTCATTAGCACTCTTCAAGAAAAATCTTGATGATTGGATGGGAGATGGGAAATTCACCCCGGGGATCACTTCTGTGGCTCTGCTCGACAGTGGCACAGGAAAATAATTTTCTTGGGTGGCGAAAGCCAGGGTACATTTGGCTAGGCTTATATAGGCCCTAGGGCCAGTAGCCTAGTACCTACCTATGAACCTATCAAAAGGTCTTGCACAGTTTAGAGGAAGCCAAAAAAGACATATTAATCCCCACATGAAAATTAGATATGGCTGCCAGCTGAACTTTAACCATAGAACTGGCACCCTGTTGAAAAATGCTAGCCAAAAAATCTAGAACTGCCAACAGAGGTGCCATAAAAGGATCCAAGGACCGCTGAGTGGCCCATATAGAAAAATGTTTCCATTTGCAATGTAGACTTTCCTAGTAGAAGATTTGTGAGCCGCTACCAGGATGGACGTAACAGGGGATGACAAACCGGCAGTCCTAACAATCATGGGAACCAGAGCAGCCAAGCCGTGAGCTTCAGACGGTCCAAATCTGGGTGAGGAATCCCCAAAATGTGCGAGATAAGATCCGGAACTGGATCTACAGTTCATTGGTGGAACAACTAGATGAGACCCAAGTAAGGGAAACCAAACCTGTTGAGGCTAAAATGGGGCGATGAGGATCACAGTGCTCCCCAGCCTTCGGGCTTTCCGCAGAAACGTCGACATGAGGGGAAGAGGAGGATATACATAAAGAAGACAGGGAGGCCAAGCATGAGTTAGAGCGTCTCTGGGGGTTTCCTTTGGCGGGGGGTTCAGAGCGAAAAACTTGCTGCACTTTGTGTTGGAAGGAGATGCAAAGAGATCGCAGCAAGGACGACCTCACTCTCGGAAGATCTGTTCCGCTACTGAAGGATTTAGAGACCACTCGTAAGGGATCAGGATAGATCTGCTGAGCCTGTCCACTAGAATGGTGAACCGTCCCAGAATGTGCATTGCCACCAGAAAATGGCAGGTGGAGATCGCCGATTCCCACACTCTCATAGCTTCTCGACACAGGGGAAAAGATCTGGTTCCCACATTTGTTGATATACCAGACAAGTGACAATGTCCGTTTGAATTGCAGCTGTTCCAAGAGGAAGACGAGCATGAAGGGTCTGCAACGCAAGAAGAACCGCTCTCATCTCTAGAACACTGATATGCAGAAAGGTCACGGAGGGGGACCACGTGCCTTGGACTGTCCTTCCCGAACAGTGTCCGTCCCCCCGAGTAGGGAGGCATCCGTGGTCACCGCGGTCTTGGGCGAGGCAGGTTGAAACAGGTGTCCCTTGAGGAGATCCGGAGAGAGAATCCACCACCAAAGGGAATCCCTGCATGCTTTCGAGATTCTCATTGGAAAGGACAAACGGAGGTCTAACAGAGACCACTGAACCACCACTGTCCACTGCAGTACTTTCATATGGAGACGTGCCACAGGAAGAAGAGTAATTGTGGCCGCCAAAGAACCTAATGCCCTCAACACTGCTTCAGCTGATGCAGACTGAGTCTGAAGAATGTGCAGGATATGTAACTTCAGATTGTGTAACCTATCTGATGTGAAGAACACCCTTGTTTGTATTGTGTCCAGCCGTACCCCGATAAAGTCCAACACCTGAACTGGGAGTAAGGCAGACTTGTTCATACTGATTGTGATGCCCAACTTGTTGGCTAGGTGAAGAAAGGAGTCCCTGGCTTGACAAAGTAGATGCTCTGAAGGGGCAGTAAAGAGCCAATCATCCAGGTACAAAAAGACCTGAATGTCCTGAAGCCTCAGGTGAGCTGTTACTACTGCCGTTACTTTGGTGAACACCTGGGGGGGGGGGGGGCTGTGGTGAGACCAGAGGGAAGGGCTCAAAACTGGTAATGAATGGCTCCCAGCCAGAGGTGAAGGAACCTCTGGGAGCATCTGTCCATCTTGATGTGGTAGCACATGTCCTGGAGATCAGTTGAGCACATCCAGTCTCTGGCCTGCAGTTAGGGCATTATAGACTGAATCGCGACCATCCATAATTTTATCTTGGTTACAGGCAGGTTCAATTGGGACAGATCCAAAATTGGTCTGAGGTCCCCCATCTTTTTTGGCACTAAAAAGAACATGGAATAAACCCTGGATCCGGATTTGTCTGGGGGACTGGTTGGATGACTCGCTTTCGTAGCAGTGATTTTATTTGCACTGTTGGCTCCTCCTGCTGCATGGGTGAAACATCTGGGGAGGGGGGGCTTTGTTGGATGGGTTAAGTTCTTTGAATGGAACGGAATGAAATGTATTTTGGATATGATTAGCAACACCCAATGATCTGTTGTGATGGACTCCCAAGCTAGTGGGTGTAGTGACAAACAACCCCCGACTGCATCCAGAGATGGACAGTCAGGCAACCCCACAGGGTTGCTGCCCAGTTTTGTCTGAGAAAGGTTCTTGGGACCCAAAATTCATACGACCCCCTCTGCCCCTAGGGTGGCATCTGTCAAATCCCCCTCTGCCTCTGGGAGACGGCGAGTCCTGATCATCCCTGGAAAACGCCTGAGACTTACGGAATCACATCTTTTTCTGGCCTCGCTGGTTCCTGGAAACGGACCTTTGAGGAGGAGAGAAGCAGATCCCGATGGCAGACAGCATCTTCCCATCCTTCTGGCTCTGGACCAAGGTCTCTCTTACTGTCTTCCCGAAAGAGAAGATCCATCATAAGGGGGCGTTGGTACAAGACACCTTGAAGGTCTCTGAGAATTGACAAACGGAGCCAGGTGTGACACCTGATGGCAACGCCTGTCCCCGCCTCTTGTGAGGCTCAAGCCGTGGCATGGGAGAGCAAACGCATGGATGTGTTCACTACAGCTTTAAGTGTGGCCATTCAAGCATCGAAAGTCTTCTCATCATCTGCCAACATGGACCCTGGGGTAGACTCCAGGGTTTCTCTGACTAGATCTCTCTGGAGTCAGAGATCATGCGCCAAATAGTTCAGCGCCCTCACAGAGAAGTTCGCTGAAGGATAAGCTCACTTCCAAAAACAATCCAATGTCCTCAACTCTCGGTTAGCAGGATGGACTATGGAGCTCTCCTGTGCGAGCTCCTTTTTGGTGGCCTCCGCCACCATCATAGCATCTACAGGGGACCCTTTGTGCCAATGCAGCTTGTCTGCGGGGAGACTTAAAACCTTGTCTGGATGCTTTGGTATTGACTCTACGGTGTCCCGCTCCAAGCCCTACATGTTATTAGCCCCACAAGTGGACCAGCCGGAGGGGGCACCCAAGAAGTAGATGGGTCCAAGCCGAATGCCTCCAGAAACACGGACTCTTCGGAGGTCAGTTTTGAGGCAGACCACCCTCCCCCGGTGAAGGATCTGCATAATGTCTCCAAAGGAGACATCCTTGGGAAGGGGGTGACCTTCCAGAACCTTCCCCTTCATCCAGGTCCGTGTCCTTGGTAAGGAACTCTGGGGGAAGAGTCCAAGTGCCTCTTCTTGCATGTATGCTTGTGGGGAGGCCTCCTCAGGGGAACTTTCTGGGGAGGTCTCGCAAACGGGTTGTTCCAAGAGCGAAACTGCCTGGGGCACTATGGCTACGGGCTGCCCCTAAGAGGACAAGATGGTCAGGACCACACTCAAAGCCAGGGGGGTCTGGACGGATTCTGAGGATGACATAGTCTGAGGCTTCGACCCTGCAAGAATGCTCTCCATGTCAAATGCAGATGGGGAATGGGCTTCCTGGACAGAAAAAGCAGAAGCCATTCCCCCTTGACTCGACAGGGGATTCTGAGCCATGCCTGCAGGTGCCGAGACGCTGAGAGTCATGATCCTCTCCAACAGACTCGGAGCAGAATACATCCCATCATATCGAACCCTGAGGCTCCAGCTCTGAGAGCTCAGATCCGAACTGGTCGGATCAGACACACTCAAGACAACTGCTGGAGTCGAGGTACAGGGTACCATCGGCGCCGACCCCTCGACTTCGAGCATCCTCCGATCCAATGACGCCGAAACCGAAGGTCAGATCGGAGGAGGAGTAATAGGACAGAATATGGGCTGAAAGGACCCTGCTCCGGAGGGAGCCGGCCCTGGCAAGACCACCATCTGAATTTGAGTGTGGATGAACCTCCGCATCATCTTGTCCATCTCCGCTTCCGAAAGGCTCCGGGTGGAACGGGAGGACGCCGCTGAAGCTGGGCGGGAATGCTGGTGGCATGGGGGAAACCTAGACAGCGACTGGCTGACTAACTTCAGGCTCAGGGAAAAAACCTCTGGGACCTGAGCCTAGGGGAAACCGACTTTACCTTTAGCGGTGGACCGGCCTGTGACAAGTGGTCAGGGGAACGCTTGCGAGGCCAGTCCTTCTTAGGTTTATCCCCCTCCCCGGGCCTCTTGGCGGGAGTGTGAGTCCCAGAGGCTGGGGAGGAAGACGCAGCAGCCGCTGCTTTCCCTGCCGGGGAAGAAGGGATGGCAGTCCCAGCAGAAGAGGGCAACAAGCTCTTGAGGATCAATTTGTCCCGCCTGTCCTTAAGTGCTCTGGGGTTAAACCCAGCACAAATAGGACTGGGGGACTGGAGGTGAGCAACCCCCAAGCAAACTACGCACAGAGTGTGGCCATCCACCGGTGAAAGCTTATAGCCACACACTGTGCATTTTTTGAACCCAGGCTTTGAGGCCTCAGCCATCCCTTCGGCTGGTTCACTAACTTACACACACACAGAAAGCAAGAAAGAGAGGAAAAAGAAAGAGAGCCTACTACTTTTTTTTTTCCCTACGAAGAACCCTGGGGGAGGTGATAGACAGGTTTAAGATAAAAAGACAAGGAAAATAAAGCTAATAAACAGAGAAAAATACAATCTGACAAACGCTGAAGAAACACTGGAGCTCAGACCATGCTGCATACTCTAAAGCGGCAAACGAGATCTGAAGGGAGAAGGGAGGCATTATGGGTAAGGGGAGGTGCTTGGAACTGGGAGCCATAGCTGGAAAATGCGGCCGTGTCGGATCCGAAGACCCACAGGTTGAAGAGCAAATGAAGTAAACTGCTTCAGATCAGTGCCTTTCAAATCTTCAAAAGCCTCCTCCTTTCTAACTTCAAAATTTCTATGGGAATTCTATCCATTCCTGAAAACTTCCTTGTTGCTTGGATATACACCAAATTTTTCTTTAATTATCCTTTCTTCATGGTGATTGTTAATTGCTGACATTCCACTTCAGTTTTTGGAATATCTAATGTTTCCGAAAAGCTTCCAAAGTTATTTCTTGGCATCCCCATTTGTCTGCTGTACATACATTTTTCATGAAACTACTAAAATATCTTGATTCTCTCTCTATGATTCCTAGCTGACTTTCTTATCATATAGTTCCTGACGTAGAACTGAAGCTCAAAAATGGGACACCATCTAAACAGAACCTCTAGGAAGCCAGGAGTACAGAAACTGGAATGGGGTGAAAAAGGTGCGTGTGTGTGTGTCTGTGTGTGTGAGTGAGTGAGTGTCAGTCAGAGAGAGAGAATGCCTGTGTGCTTCCTTCCTACCAAGACAAGAGCAATCTAGCTAGGTGCAATAATGTGCTCGTGGCCTCTAATGCATATAATTCAAATATGCCATCTCCTATAAAATGCACAATTACTATACATAAACCATGATTAATAATCTTTGATGCTTAAGTCTTGCTAAAATAAAGTTTCTAAATCATGAATGTATGTGCTTTCCTTGGACTGGTAAGAGTTTCCTTCTGTAAAGTACAGAAGAGTCCTCAAATACATTGTTTTCCACAGACAGTTTGGAAAATGCTGCCTTCAGTAAAAGAAAAAAACTATGTATACCACAAAATGGTGTGTTTTCTATAAATGAAACTCATTACACACAATAAGGATGAGCAGTGCTAGTCTAATAAGCTGAATGAAGGAGATGACCTCTCCAAAACATAACTTTAGTGTTTAGTGAAAATGAAAAATAAAATGCGACTAATGCCTAGTAAAGAATTTAAAATGTGTGTACTAGATTAAGCTGAAAAAAAGTAAAAAATGCAAAAATCACAAATGCTTTGAGTTTAAATTTATTTTAGGTACATGTTAGTGTGAGCATAAGGTGGCATCATGAGAAAACTTGTAAATGAACTGTTCTACTCTGTATTCCAGAACACAGAAAATGGTTTAACTGCAGTTTTTCCAAGCTCATGCAACTTGTCAAAATACTCCATTGCTCTTAGCACTCTGCAGCTGCTTCTCTTCTTAATCTGCAAGTGACCCCTTCAGCAGCAACCTTTCAACATTTGCCAATTATTCTAAATAGTTTTTGTTACTTTTCTCCCAAGTCTTTTCCCCTTAATTCTACTATACTTTTATAGCCCATCTTCATTTTATCCCAAGCCCTATCCCTTCCCCCTGTAATTATTTTTGTGTGCCCTAATAATTCCTGAATTACCCATACCTTCAGTTTCTCTGTTTTAATCATGGCGATCAACCACCTTTTCCCATTTTCTACAATGGAGTTGGGGTGTTGTGTTAACTGTCACCATTGCTCTTGATTCAATGCCACACTCTTGTCTTCAACACTCATTCCAGAGTGTCGCAGTTCTTCTCTCACACAATCCATCCACCTCTTTGCTAGACGCCTTTGTTTCTTCTTGCCTTCTTCCTGTCTGTCCCAAAGCATCCTCGCCAGATTGTCTTCTGCTTTTCTGCACATATGCCTGAACAACTGTTCTCTTATCTTTTCTGCAACTGAAGCTACTTTGGCTTCTGCTCTTATGTCCTCATTTTTTCTTCTGTCCCACAGCATGCATCCTACCACCTGTCTCAGACCCTTCGTTTCCATCACCTCTAGCTTCCTCATCTGCTCTGCCCTTACTGCCCAGGTTTCTGTAACATACAATAGCACTGGCCGGACCACTGTTTTGTATACTGAATTTTTCAGTTTCTTTGGCACTCTGCTGTCATATACTACACCTGACACTCTATGCCAGTTGGCTGCAGCCCCTCGGATTCTAGGTCTGATCTCTTCATTCAGACTTTTCTTCTCCTCAACCATCACTCCCAGATACCTAAAGATGTTAACCTGTTCCACTATCTTCCCATCTATCTTAATTCTCACCTTCTGATTTCCCCAGTTTGCTGCCACTACCACTGTTTTATCTATAGTATGTTTCATACCATGTGCCTTCAATTTTGCATTCCATTCCTCTATAGTTTGCTGAAGTTCTTGCTCAGAGTCTGCTTGTAATGACAAATCATTTGTATACAGTAGCTTTGTTGATCTGTCTGTTCCAACCTGCTTGCTAATGTAATCCATCACTAGTATGAACAGCAGTGGGCTCAGAGATGACCCTGCTGCACACCCACTCCCATTGGGAATCCCTCTGTGAGGCCAAATACTGTTCATATTTGAGTCATTGCATCCTTGTACATAGCCTACATTGTCTACCAATGTTTCTGGGACTTCAAACTACTGCAGAACTGTCCAAATTAGCTTTCTTGGGATGTTGCCATACGCTTTCTCCTAGTCTAAGAACAAGCAATCAGACTATTTCCTCATCTCTAACTTTTTCTCAACTACCTCTCTCGCTGCAAACACTAGGTCATTTGTGCTGCATCCTGATCTGAATCCAAACTGCTCATCTCCCATCTTATTTTCTGCTTTTCTGCACATCTGTTTATTAATCACCCTCTCCAGAACTTTCATCCAATGAAAAAGGAGTTAGATACCTCTGTACTGCCCACAGTTATGATGCCCCCTTTGTTCTTGAACACTGACACTAGTATGCTTATTCTCTACTCATCTAGGATACACCTTTTTCATCACACTGCTATGAGTACCCTTCAGGAACCATTTATCCCTTATCTAACCCAGTATCTTTGTCATATCTATTGTGACCCCATCTGACCCGGCTGCTTTTCCTGACTTCATTTTTCTTAGTGCTTTTCCTACTTCTTCTATGGTGAGCCCCCCTTCTCTCACTGTAGGCTGCATCTGTTCTTCACTATTGCAGTTCTTTTCTTAGTATCTTTGTTAGCCAACTAGTATTCCTTCTTAGACTAGTCTGTCTTTTCTATCTCTGACTTTTTCTTGCACTCCTTTCTTCGGATAACTTCCTGGACTTCTGCATTCCACCACCAACTTTCCTTAAATAACTTATTTCCCTATCTGGTTCAGCCACACATCTGTTCTGTAGACATGACAGATGCTCTTTTGAGGTGCTGCCATTCTTCAACTCCACCTATTTCCTCTTCTTCTTCAGGTGCTAGAGCCTCGAGTAATTCCTTGAACTTTTGTGCTTTCTCTCCAGTTAACTTCCAGGTGTTCAACCTGTTTTTTGTTGACCTTGGAGCCTTCTCTGACCACTGCTTGCAGCTGATTGTGGCAACTAGTGGTTTATGCTGTGGACCAACTGTTTCACTGGGGTTGACTTTGCAATCACTGATTCTAGCCCAGTGCTCTTTCCTTACTAGAGGAAGTCTACCAGAGCTTGATGTTGGCCACTCTTGCAGGTGATCCTGTAACTGTCTCTATTTCTGAACCATGCGTTGGCTACCATCAAGCCATTTGCCAAAAGGAAGTGTAGAATCGCCTATCTTTATTCCTAGTGCCCCACCAGTGTGGACCCAGGCAGTCCTGATAGCAAATAAGTGGAGAAATGACAATGCCTTTCTTTTATTTTGCCTTTATCTGAACTCTTATAGTTTCACTGTAAGATAGCATTATTGGATGGGTCTCAGTACTTTCAACCAAATGCTTGTGCTCCTGTGATATACAGTTCTGTGAAGTCTAGTTCAGTTATTGTACATCTTGGAGAATAAAAAATGTAATGTCCATCTGAACTGCTGCTCCTGAAATACCATCCCTCATGCCAATTAATTGCATATACTGCTTTAAACTTTTCTTTAGTTTTGGTTTCCCTGCTCCTTAACTGCTACAAACAAAATTGTAGTCACTATCCAGAATTAGAATAGCATGCTTGAAACTAATTATTTCACCCATAAGTAGCTCTGTAATTGCAATTTTAGGAAGAATACAGATGCACTCCAGGCTTAGCCTTTCTTTGCCAATACCCCCCACTGGCACAAATCATCCACTGTAGTTTCTTTCCTCTTATACTACTAATGAAGAATCTCCTCCTATCAATCCAACTACACCACTTTTTCCTTTATGTGAAATTCAGCTAAACATTTGCAATGACATTCTCTATTTTCAAGCTTCTATGTCATTTCTATCCAAATGGGTCTTCCTGCAACATGACAATTTTCACCCTACATTTCTTATTATACTTCAGTGGTACTCTGCTTATTTTCTGAGCCTACTGGGTCATCTACATTCCATGTTAAAACTGACAAAGCAGCCATTCTGTTATTTTAAAATTATAATCACTTAAAACAAGTTACATTTAGTATATGCATTGTCCCTACTAGCAAGCTTATGCATACTTGGCCAACACTAACATGACTTAATTAGTTTCAGTTTTAAACACTTGCTTTGAGCTCGTGTCCCATTTTTTTCAAAACAGTTCAAATCACTATGCCTTCCCTAAATCCTATAAGAACACAATAAAAGCTATATACAAATGATGCGAAAAAACAAAACAAAACAAAAACTAGAAGCTCTCAATGGTGCCTACCTGCAGTGTCATCTATCCTAAAATGGGGCACTCATGCTGAGATGCATTTCGTAAGAGCTCTCACATAAGCACCTTACAATTTCTTCGTTAGTAACATGTTTTCTGTCTGAAGTATAGAAAAAAACTATGTATTCAGTTAACCTTTTTAACTTAAAAACTATTTTAAAGAATTCAAATAGCCTTAAAAAATGGCTTTGTGACTTTATGCTTAGTACATTCTAAAGTTTCTCTTCTAAGAGTACAGTGCTGTCCCTCTAACATATCTATTGAAAAAGATCATGGAGCGCAGGCTCTGAAATCTTGAAGTGACGTCTCTCTTATTTCAAGTGTATCAAGTCAACTCAATTTCTACTTAGGCAAGCCAGACACCTGCATTCTGCTAAGACATCTTTTTATGAAAATCCCCACATTCTTCACTTTGCTTTCATTATTTAACATGCTTACTTTACAGAAACGAAAAAAAAACTGCCCCTGACAAATCCACACTTTTGCTATATTCTTGCAATATACATTATGAAAATCAAGAAGAAACTGATGTTATGAATTAACTCTATAGACCCTCATAATACAGCCTCTCCTCTAGCTTCATATCTCAAACTTGGTTTTACCTTACCGTTCTAATTCAAAGTTTTCTGCATTATATTGCAATGTAACAAGGTAAAGAAGAAGCAACTTTGCTTTAAGGTTTACAGCTAATACGTCAGCTACCACAAAAGAAAAAAATATTTCTCTGTACATATTATGCATTACTGTATTTCTGCTTTTACCCTTTGCATTTTAAAAGTGTCTCCTAACTAGCACAAAACAAGATTCAGGATTTCTAGCTTTCCTACCAGTCTGAACAACTCAGCGTGACTAATTTTCTCTGCCACTATTCAGCAAGTTCATCTGTTAGTTTTCTTGTCATTCATCACCTTCTTTAAGCACCATCTGGTTTGAATCCAAGCTTCTCCTAATTCATCTGGTCTGCCCTGGGCTTCTCTCATTCTCTCAAGAAACATCTTTTGGAAAAAAGGAAACTGTTTCAGTGACAACCTCCTTTGGATCCCCTCTTGTGTAGGGTCCAGAAATGAAGTCCTCTTCATCTTGCTGACTAGAGTTCTATTGAATGAAAAAGCTCTGAACTGACACTGACCCTAAGACTTCCGGTGTGAAAAACTGAGCCAGGAATGGAGCTTGCATGAATGATGATGCTGGGCTAGCACAATCTGCCGGAGATAAAAAAAAGAATGGGTTGACACCTATTTCAATTTGTCCCTTCATGGAGGCACTGGTCATCCTGTCTCAATCCATACTGCAGGAGCTCCAGGCAGACCTAGCAGACTGTAAGAAGAGATGAATGGAGGGTCAAAAATCTAGACAGCTCTTTCTCAAAGGATCTACTGCTTGCTGTTCATTTTGATAAGTTTAGACCAGTGGTAGACAAAATTGATTTGATAGTGAAGGACACCCAACAATTTTTGGAGAGCTATGCTGATTACTTATATACGGTGGAAAATGTGAATAATGACCTTCTAGTCACATGTGATGTTGTCTCTCTATTTACATCAATTCCTAATGGAGTAGGGATGGAATATGTGAGACTACTGTTGATTGACCAAGGGGTCCCTAGGGAATCGATTATTAGATGTATGCTATTGCTTGACTTGGTGTTAACTAATAATGTGTTTCTATATAATAACACATACTACTTACAGAACAAGCGAGTTGTCATAGGGACCCCTTGTGCCAACTTGGTGTTGGCATATTGGGAGGGTAATTATGTGATGGGAAATACATTATTTAGTAGATATATTAAATATTACAAGCAATTTGTTGATGATAGTTTTTTCATTTGGACTGGGACTAAGTTAGAACTAGATGAATTTATTGATTATATTAGTGGAACAACAAACTTTTTGAAGTTCCAGTGCAAGACCTCAGACAATATGATAGAGTTCTTGGATATAGAAATATCTAAGATGGATAATGAGATACATACTAATCTATATAGTAAACCATGCTGGAAAAGCAGTATACTACATCGGAGTAGTATGCATCCCCATCACATATACCCCAATGTTGTAAAGGGTCAATCACTAAGGGTATCAAGATTAACAACCAGTGACAATAGTTACCAAGAGAAGCAAAGAGTTTTGGCGAATAACTTCAGAGACAGAGGATATAATACCAAAGTAGTAGAAGGTATACTGAAGGACACTGCCACATTAAGGAGAGGGAATGGTACACCCTTTCTATATAAGAATAGAGGCAGTGGTGATATAGACATTAGTAACAAGAAAGAAGAAGTCAAGAGAAGTAGAATAGTTATCCCATACTCGAATAGAAATTTGAAGATTAAAGACGTAATTTATAATAATTGGGGCATATTGACTACAGATGATAAAATATCTGAAATAGTGGGACCTAGGCCTAACTTCACTTACAGAAATATGAAGTCGTTGGAGAGATTACTATGCTATGAGGACAACACAAAAGAATTGGAATGACTAATAGACATGGTACTTTTCCTTGCAGATGGTGCAATCAATTTACATATATGACAGGGGACAACTGTTTCATATATTTAGACACTGGATATGAATCTAGGTTGAATCAGTACGCTGATTGCAAGTCAGGGGGACTTGATATACCTGGCCCAGTGCCAGGTATGCCATTCTTTTTATGTGGGGAAAACTAATAGAAGCCTTAGGGAGCGTGTCTGGGAACACATATATGCAGTAGATAAGGAAGATGAGAGGAATGTACTAGCAAGACGTGCTGAGTGAAGGTACTAGGCATAACTTCAAGTTTAGGGTTCTAGAAATGATAAGGAAGACAGATAGGTTGGGTAATATGAAAAATCTTACTGAGGAATGTGAAAATAGATGGATAATGAGGCTACAGGCTTATAAGGCACATGGGCTTAATGATAAAGTAACACTAAAACCTTTTTTAGCAGCTTGCCTTTATACACACTAGGATTTTTATTAAGCATGCCTTCTGTGTGGAGTCTGCATGTCGCTGAAGGTTGGGCATCAGGCTGGCAACTCGGCACCATAAAAAAAAATCTACTGCCAATCATTTAGCATGTTAGTAGTAAGATTATAGTAACGTTTTTAATGCAGCATCCACATTTTATTTATTGCACATATAATTATTGAATTTTTCCTTATATTCACATATTTATAATTTTTTATATATATTTATTGGTTTTAATCAATATATTTATATTTTAGTAGTAATTAATGGATATATATGTTTTTCAGGAGAGATTCAATGATTATGTATAGTGTTTTTAGAATTTAATTGTTTATATGATGTCATTATTACGTCTTCTTAGTGATTGGGAGATGTTGATTAGAGTGCTATTCAAAATGTGGTTAATGGTGTTTTGACAGTATTGAAGTCTGATGAAACGTTATCTGTACGTGAAAGCGCTTACTATTACTGCAGTTTGTGACTTTTTAATTTCTATTAAATTTTTCAAGAATATCGCTGTGGTGAGCCTCAACTGTTTTGATTTTACTCTCTGTACTGACACAGCCACTGTTGGGGCATAGGCAACCTGTGCTGGATCCATACAAGGAGACTTGGGAAGAGGTGAATGTTGAGAGACATATGAAAGGGAGGGGGGGAGGAAGCTATCTTTTTCCTTCTCTCTCTCTCCTTATCTTTGTCCCATTTAGCCTGTCCCTTGCCTTTGGAAATTTTCAAACAAAAAGGTAATAAATCTTTTGAAATAAAATTATTTTTATCTCTTGTAGAGTGTGGGCAGAAGCCAATACAAATGTTGCATGCAGCCTACAAATGACCCGGCACCAGTCAGATGACACAGAGGTCACGTTTGCCCTAGGGAGAAATTTTATGGTCACAGCAGGCACACTCTTTGAACCCTCTGACCATGATGGGACTACAGAATAAGTAAGTAGCACAACAGAGATTAACTGCAACAGTAACGGCAGCAGTGACTAACAAAACTAACAACATGTCACCCGAAAGCACTTAACGGATACTCTTCAAAAACTCCAAAACAAAAGTATTTGTAAAATACAGAAGTACACCTCCGAAATACTGCACAGCTGAAGAAAAGAAACTAGCTCTCCGGTCCAGCTACGTGAGCAGGAGGGTAGACTTTTTTCTTAATAGAAATATGACAAGACTTTGATAAATAAAAGTTTGTAAGGATAGATTATATTATAGAAATATAATGAACTTGAAAAAAGTAACACTTTAAGTGATATTGTGATCTTACTTGAGGCAGCAAATGAAATCTAGAGAGAGGGGGCAGAGGGACAAATGCATTACAGGAGTAAGGAGGGATCTCAAGCGCTTGGTAGAGTGATAGGTTGCTGGATCAGATCCCACCCATTGCCCATCATCCCAGAAGTCAACTTGGACTGAATGGATGAAGCTTAACTCTAGAATTCATTAAGGAAGGCATCCCACTCAAAACAGAATGATCAACAGTACTAGTGGACTATACTCGCAGAGACTTCAGCTCTGTTTCAAATGTTTTGGATTTTAACTTTCTGAAATAAGGAAGAGAAGGACTAGAAGTAAAATATCTAGACTAGTCATTTTCTATGCTCTATAAATTTTAGGAAAATCATATCCAGAATAGAATATTATTTACTAACAAAGCAGAAGAATGGAAGACAGATTTTCTATCATGTCCTTTCCAAAAAAACAAAACAAACAAAGAGGGTATTTTTACGGGGGACTGACAGTCACAGGAGAACTTGCTGGTAGCTGTCAGAGGATGTCACAGTTCTCCCAATTCTTCCTGAAGTGAAAAAGTTGTTATGCACTCACCATAACGTTCCATGTGAGTTGTTCATCTCGCCTTCATTCTTTACTGATGGGTTCGGAGCTGATCCTCGGCTTCGACTCGGCCAGCTGCAAAAGCTCGAGGTCTTCAACCAGCTCGAGGCCAACTCCCTATCCCATGATGCACCCTGATCTTCCCTCAGATTCTGTTTGCTGTGTGACTACTTAGTAGTTTAAATATGCCACTCAGAGAGTTAGATAAGAGACAAAGCACTCTATACGGACCTCAAGTAGACTGGATGGGGGTTGGAGGGTGGGACGTAAGAATGAAGACGAGATTAACTCACATGGAACGTTATGGCGAGTACATAACTTCTTTATATGAAGTTGTTCTATCTTGCCGTTCATTCTTTACTGATGGGTAGCGTCCCAAGCACCATCTTCTTGGGTGGCTCATGGGAGTATATTCCTTAGAACTGTGGAAACAAAGGAGGCCCTGTCCCTGGAAGCCTTGTCTACTTTGTAATGAGTGATAAAGGTATGAAGTGTTGACCAGGTAGCTGCTGCATAAATACAGTCTAATGATAACCTCACAGAAAAGGCTAAGGAGGTTGAAATAGCTCTAGTAGAGTGGGCCTTTACATTTTGTTGCAAAGGGGCAAATTTTTGTGAATTGTAAATGAAGGAAATGCAATCTGACAGCCACCTTGACAAAGTTACTTTTGTCACTGAGGCACCCTTCTTTGTCTCTGAAAAGGAAAGGAAAGGAATAGTTGATCCAGTGACCTGAATTGTTTAAAATCGTAGTTTTCTATGAACATCAAGTTTGTGCAGCATGTGTTCCATCCTATTTGTGTATTGGGTAAAGAAAACTGGCAACTCAACCGATTGGTTAAGATTTGCCTCTGAATAAACTTTTGGTAAAAAGGATGGATTCGTTCGGAGTGAAACTCTGTCATTATGGAAAATCAGATAAGGAGGTTTGATGGTTAGGGCTTGCAGCTCAGAAATCCGCCGAGCAGAAGTAATGGCTATCAGAAAAATAGTCTTCCATGAAAGTAATTTCAAAGAACAGGACAAGGCTGGTTTGAAAGGGGGTAGTATGATTCTGGATAGAACAAAATTTAGATTCCATGGCATGACTGGAGCTCTGACTGGTGGCCTCAAATAAATGGCATCTTTAAGAAAAGCTTTAGCAAGTTGATGCGACATGACAGAGCCTTGGAAATCAAAATGAAAATTTGATATCGCTGCTAAGTGAACTCTGATGGTAGCTGCAGCTGCTCATTCATTTAAAAGTTTAGTTAGGAATTCCAATATAGATGGGAGCTAGGTAAGGATCAACATCATTCTGAGAGGCCCATAAAGAAAATCTCTTCCATTTGCTAAGATATAACTTTCTGGTAGAAGATTAATGAGGGGATATTATAATATGTTGGGCCTCAGTTGAGAGGTTGTAAATCCTGGCTATTGTGGGAACTGGAGCAGCCCAGCTGTCAGTTTGAGGGAATGAAGTGAAGGATGAAGAGCCCCCAATGAATGGGTCAACAGATCCGGAACTGGGTCCAGGATCCAGGGTTCTTCCAAAAGATGAGGCTGGAGGAAGGGAAACCAAATTTGCTGAGGCCAGTAAGGGGCTATTAGTATCATGGTCTTTCCCAGTAGTTTTGCTTTCTGTAATACCTTGGGAATCAGAGGGAAGGGGGAAAATGCATAAGAGAGACCCAGGGGCCAATTGTGCACCAGTGCATCCCTTGGGGCTTCCCCCAGCTGGGGGATGAGGGAAAAGTAGCTGCTGCATTTCGTGTTTGTTGGGGTTGCAAAAAGATCACAGCAAGGCTGGCCCCACCTGCAGAAAATCCTTTATGCTACTTGTTGCTTTAGGGACCACTCATGAGGCAGTAAAACTGCCCTGCTCCTCTTGTCTGCTATCACACTGGATTTCCCTGGGATGTGCGTTGCCAACAGAAAGCGCTGGGAGGAAATTGCCCACTGCCATACTCTCATGACCTCCTGACAAAGGGGTAAGATTTGGTTCCTCCTTGTTTGTTGATGTACCAGACCACTGACATGTTGTCCGTCTGAAATGCGCTTGTTTCCAGAGGTAGAGTGTCTTGAAAGGACTGCAAAACTAGAAATACCGCTCTCATCTCCAGGACATTTATATACAGATGAGCCTTGTGTTTCTTCCATGTGCCGTGGGCTGTTCTTCCCTGAAAATGCCCCCCCCCCACCCAATCAAGGAAGCGTCCGTGGTCACTGTGGCTATGGGATTGGGTAGAACGAATGGACGTCCCTGAGATACATGATGAGACGTCAGCCACCACTGAAGGTCCTTCTTGCACACATTCGTTATGACAATTTGATGTGACATTGGAAGTTCCTGAAAGGACCATTGAGAGAATAGAAGCCATTGAAGAATTCACATATGCATTTGTGCGAGGGGAATGGCAATTACTGCTGCTGCCATCAATCCTAGCAATTTGAGTACCATTGAGACCGGGGCTTTTTTTCTCGGAAGCAGATCCGATACTTGTTCTTGTAAAAGAGAAATTCTTTCTGGAGCAGACTTAGTACCATATAAACTGTGTTTAGTTTTGCTCCTATGAAGACGGTCTGTTGCGATGGCAATAAGGCAGATTTTTCTGAGTTGATGGCTATCCCCAATTGACTGCATAGGTATAAGGTTGTGTCCCTCACATGAATGAGTTGATGCTTGGTGGTGGCAGTGAGGAGCCAGTCATCTAAATATAGAAACACCTGGAATCCTAACCGTCTCAGGTGAGCGGTGACTACTGCCATACATTTGGTGAACACTCTGGAGGCTGTAGTGAGATCAAAGGGCAGAGCATGAAATTGAAAATGGCTGGCTCCCAGACGGAAGCGTAGATGATCCCTGGATGGTCTGTCCATTTTTACGTGGTAGTACGCATCCTGAAGATCTTTAGAGCACATCCAATTGTCTTTCCCCAGAAAGGGAAGTATTGACTGAAGCATGACCATCTGAAACGTTGTCTTTGTCACTGACTTGTTTAGTCTGCTTAGGTCCAGAATAGGTCTCCAGTCCCCTGTTTTCTTTGGAACTAAAAAGAACAGTGAGTAAAGTTCTGGATCCTCTTTGGTCTGCTGGGACTGTATGGATGACTTTTGTCCAGCAACCTTTGGACCTCTAAGGCTGCTAGGTCCCTATGATTGGGTGGAACATCTGAGATTTTCTTTAGTATAGGGAGTGGAGTGGCAAAGGGGTATCCTCTGGCTATTATGCTTTGTACCCAGGTGTCTTTTATTTTTAGCTAGGCATCTAGGTACAAAGATAGGCGTCCCCCAACTGACTCCAGAGAGAGACAGTCGGGCCTCCTCTCCGGAGCATTGATAGCTCTTGCCAAAGAAGTGCTCTCTGTCCCCCTGGTTCTGCGGACCCCCCTCTGCCCCGTGGACAGCGTCTTCCTTTATTACCCCCTCCTCTGTCTCTAGAGAGGGTGTCACCACGAGTGTTTTGGAAAGATCCTTCAGACGTCCATAACCATATCTTTCCACCTCCCCTCCCTTTGGGGTAAGGGCTGTTTGAGGTAGAAAAACGTACACCAACAGAAGACAAGGTCATTCCATCTTTCTCACTCCTGGTAAGAGTTTCCTTAACCTTAGGTCCGAAAAGGGATAAACTGTCAAAGGGGGTGTCAATGAAGGAAGACTTAAAGTGTTCGGCAAAGGAACATAAATGCACCCAGGAAGGTCTCCTGAGAGCGATTTCTGTACCCACTGCCCTGCTTGTACCATCAGCTGCATAAAACAACAGATGCATGGAAGAGTTCACTTTCGAATTAAAGAGTGTAGAGCTGGGAAGTTACTTTGTCCGAAACTCCCACAGCTACTGAACCCTGTAGGGCATCTCCTAGCTCATTCAGGAGATCCCTTTGCAATCTGGTAAAATGTGTGAGGTAGTTCAGTGATCGAAGGACAAAGGCCGCTGAACTGAACATATGCTTCCCGTATCTGTTCATAATCCTAGATTCTCTATTAGGAGGATGAACAGAAGTCTCCGATAATTCCTTCTTGGTGGCTGTCGCCACCACCATAGCATCAACCGTTATTCCTTTGGTAAGGTAAAGTCTGTCTTGTGGGCTTATATTAAATTTGTTAGGCCTCCTAGGGAGAGGCTCTTTGGTGTCTGGGGACTCCCAAGTCCTTTGAGTAAATAATTCCAGCAACTCATTGAGGGGTGGAGACACCCAAGAGGTGGAGGGTTGAGATCCGAAAGCCTTCAGGAGAACTGACTTATCAGAAGGGATAATGGATTTCCAGACAACCCTCTAAGAACCTCTAAGATATCTGCAAAGGAGATATCTTCTGGGATGGACCGTGGGGACCCTTCTGTCTCATCTAAGTCCGTATCCGAAGTGACGGACTCCTGTGGAGAGTCCAAATGCTTCCCCTTGCAGAGTCTCTTCCTAGGCACTTCTTCAGTGGGGGCTTCTGGAGAGGTCTCAGAAGAACATGACTCACCCAATGGAGCTTCCTGAGGCTCAGGATCCCTACGCTTCAAAGGAGCGTGTAAAGAAGCAGACACCTGTGCTTTCAGGGAGGAAGCTGCTCGAACTGATGGAGTGGGTGTTGGGAGGACAAAGCCCTCCTCACAACTTCAAAGGCCCCTCGGTCCCAATGAGAAGAATCCCTCTGATCCGATGGAAATAGTCTGCGCTGGTACAGAGGGCTCCGAGCCAGAGGTCAGGGCCGAGCTCACCTGAGCCGAGGCCCCAAGAGGTAAAGTCGGCACCGATAAGTCGGTCCAACTATCCTCCCCGGACCGTTCTGAGCTCGTTGGCTCCGAAACATCCATACAAGTCGGAGGAGGAACAGAAGATGTAGTAGGAACTAAGATCGGCTCCAAAGCCCCCTGGGTCAGTGCCGATAAAATATTTTGCTAGCACCGGTATCTGCAAGAGCTTTTTCACCACACGGCCCACATCCAGATCAGACTGTCTACTTGAGGCCTGTGAGGAATGCGACAAGACCACAGATTGTAGCATAGGAGACTTTAAGGTTGGAGATACCAGCTCCAAGGTCGGGGATTGGCTCCGAACCATAACGACAGTCGGATCAGAAGGCTGTGGAACCAATGTCGATGCTTTACTGGAAGCTGACTTTGATGTAGATGGAGATTTTAATGGCTCCATCTTCTTTGAGTGTTTGTCTGGCTTATCCAGGGATTCCTGTAAAGATGATTTAAGTAGACCTTTATCCATCAACTTTCTCTTCCTCTCATTCAACACTCTTGAGCTAAAGGAGTGGCATATAGAGCAGCTTTCTTGTAGGTGAACCTCAACCAAGCAGTACACACATTCAATATGTCCATCTGTTATGGACATCTTTTTTCCACATCTAGGGCACTTCTTAAAGCCAGACTAGGCTTTCTCTTTCTCCTGGGGTGACATCTTCTATAAGCAATTTACACAACTATTTAAGCCTTATAAGAAGGGTTTAAACTAATCAAAAAACACAAATTATTTATATGCCCTGTGTAAAAAGAAGGGCTGCAACTGCACTCTAACACACCACACTAACACTACAAACAAACAAAAAAAAATGGCCACTACTTTAGTAAACAGAAGGAAATGCAAGTATAAGCTCTGTAAAAAAAGAAAGGGCTACACACACACTCTACTAGAGAAGAACCTCTATGCCCTATGAAAAACTACGGGCTAACACTATTAAACACACTAATTATGCTATAATATCTATCTATATGCCCTACTAAAGAACTAACACACACTTTAAACTAATATAAAGAAGAACTAAAGGGCCTAAAATAAAACCACAGCCACTAATTCCTCTTAAACACACTAACTAAGAGAGATAGGGAGAATAGAAGGCCTAACCACAAAAAAACGGCCTTAAATACTAAATATCTAATCCAATATAATTATAAGCACAAGCCTACACACACTACTATTAATGCTAATTTACAAAATTTTTCCAAAAACTAAAGCTATAATATTGAAATAAGAAAAATTATTCACTGGCCAGAGATGGTGAACGTCCGATTAAGTTGCAGCGGCAAACAAAATCTGGGGGAAGATTAGGGTGCATCATGGGATAGGGAGTTGATCTCGAGCTTTTGCAGTTGGCAGAGTCGGAGCCTCGGATCGGCTCCAAACCCATCAGTAAAGAATGAACGGTGAGATAGAACAACTTCACATATTTACTTTAGATAAAAATTGAGAAAGGGGCACTGTGTTCCCAACATTACTGGCTATTTTCTAACAGCCCCTGTGTACAACTACAACCATGCTCTCAATGGGACTCCCAAATGCTGAAAATAGCTGACATCTGCCTCTAGCTTTATCCCATTACATAATTTTCTGCAGTAATAATCCTTACAATGTACATAATTTTTAACCTCTCTTCTCCTCTTCTGACATTACACCTCAGGCTTTTTTTTTGCGTTAAGGCATCTATCTTAAAAAAATGTCTTTTTCTTACTGCCTAAGATCTTAGACTCTTCTGCTTTAGCTTCTAACTTGGGTAACTTGTTCCTAAAATAAAAGTATTAGGTCTTAAATGTTCTTTGGTACACTTGTTATTGTAAACCAAATTACAAGAAATATGAAAAAAAAAAAAACTTAAACAGAAAGAAAAGCACACTATCTGTTAAAAGTCCTTACAAGATACTCATCTACTAAACCACATGTTCTCAACTTCATCAGTGAAGTCATTATTTCAGAGAAGTTTTGTTTGCATGCCACCCAATATTAATTTCCTTATAAGTAACAGACTTAAATATGTTAACTGTTTGGAAAGTATGCCATAGTGACAAAAAAAAAAAAAAAAAAAAAAAAAAAGAAGTTATGTACTTACCATAACGTTTCATGTTTGTTGTCCTCTCACGCCCTTCTTTCATACTAGATGGGTTTGGAGCAGATATTCGGCTCCAACTCGGCCAATATACTAGCTTGAAGTCTCTGACTTGGCTCATGGCTGAATACCTATCCCACAATGCAATGGAATAACCCCCAGATCTTGTTTGCTGCTAACCATAAACGGAATGTATATTCCTATCTACATAACATGAAAAAAAATATATATATATACTACATATGGGTCTATTACAACAGCGAAGAGGCGTTTAATCGAACGCCTCTTCGCTGATACATATAGAGTGAACGCACTAAAGCACGAACGCTCAGAACAGCTATTTCTTTCCCTGGGAAAGAAATTGCTTGGCCTTCCCCATGTGTTTGCCCCTTTCCCCACTGTAGGGCGATCTCGGAGTTGGTGTATTTAGTTGGGGGGGGGGGGGCGGAGCCCCCCACATTGCAAATTGCAATGTTTGAAAGTATGTTTGTGTGTTAGTACTACCAATGTCTTTCCCAGGGCAAGAAATCAGTATTCTGAGCATTCGCGCTTTAGTGCATTCGCTCTGTGTGTGTCAGCGAAGAGGTGTTAGATTAAACGCCTCTTCGCTGTTGTAATATAGACCCTATATATATATATATATATATATATATATATATATATATATATATATATATATATAGATATATATAGATATATAGATATATATATAGATATATATATATATATATGAGGAAAAATAAGAAGTTATGTACTCACCATAACGTTCCATCTGAGTAGGTATCTTCATTTGTCTGCAACCTTTGGGATACGGATCCGATCTCGGATGCGAGCCGGCAACTTCTATCATAGCATAGATCCGAGCTCCTAGCTCCTCCCCTTACCCATAATCCCCTGCCTACTCTAACTGACCTCAGATCAAGTTTGCCCCATAGCACAGCAGATAAAAGTGTCCCAATGGGAACATATGCTAACAACACAAGAACGATCATTTTGGTCAGGGGGAAGGAGGGGGGATGGTTGCAGACAAATGAAGATACCTACTCAGATGGAACATTATGGTGAGCACATAACTTCTTAATCTGAAGTAGGAACTTCATTTGTCAGCAACCTTTGGGACAGAGTCCCCAGCTACCTAAATCTTGGGTGGCCTTCATGGAAGGATATTCCGGAGCACCGCAGAGCAAAAGGACGCCCTACCTCGGGAGACATCTATTTTATAGTGGCTGATAAAGGTGTGAGATGAAGCCCAAGTGGCTGCGGAACAAATGTCACCCAGTGGAACCCTAGCTTGAAAGGCCGCAGATGTGGCAACGGCCCTAGTAGAATGAGCATGGACTCCTTGAGGTGCAGGCCTTCCCGAGCTCTGATATGCTAAAAGGATACAACTCGAGATCCATCGAGAGAGAGAAACTTTAGAAACTGACTTTCCGAAATTACTTTTGGCAAAGGAGATAAACAACTGATCGGATTGCCTATGATCAGCAGTTCTATGGATATAAAAACGTAGTTGTCTGTGTACGTCTAAGGAATGTAGCTTGTACTCTCCTTTGTTATGAAATTTGGGGAAAAACACTGGAAGACTGATAGATTGATTGATGTTCGCTTCTGAAGATACCTTAGGTAGAAAGGACGGATTGATCCTGAGGTAATCCCTATCCGGGTAAAAGACCAGATATGGTGGTTTGACACAAAGAGCTTGCAATTCCGACACTCTTTTGGCTGAAGTTATGGCCACTAAAAAGGCCGTCTTCCAAGAGAGAAATTTGAGATCAACCGTGGCCTCCGGTTCGAATGGGGGACCAGTTCAAGGCCTGCAAGACTAAGAATAAATCCCATGGAGGTACCACCTCTTTAACTGGAGGCCTAAGGAGGAAGGTACCCTTGAGGAAGGTCTTACGCAGTTTGGAAGTGATAAGAGGGCCAGACTCTTGCCCCACGTGATAGTATGAGATTGCTGCCAGTTGTACCTTGACTGTAGAAGAACTAGCCCCCTGGTGAAAGAGAGAGGTTAGAAAATCTAGAATCGACACTATCAGGGCTGTAAAAGGGTCTAAACGACGGTGTTCTGCTCAAATGGTGAAGTGTTTCCACTTACTCTGATAAACCTTCCTGGTGGAAGGCTTGTGAGCTGCTACAAGAATGGCTTTGACCGGTGATGAGATCCCGGGAGTCCTTATGAGGAGTGGAACTGGAGCAACCAAGCCGTCAGCTTGAGGATGATCAGGTTCGGAGTCAGAAGACCGAGAGGGTGAGAAATGAGATCCGGAATGGGATCCAGAATCCATGGTGGATACACTAGGTGAGACCATAGGTAAGGGAACCACGTCTGACGAGGCCAGAATGGGGCAATGAGGATCATCTTGCTCCCCAGCTGCCTGGCTTTCTGTAATAATTTCAACATCAGGGGAAGAGGAGGGTAAGCATAAAGCAGACCGGGAGGCCAAGAATGAACTAGAGAGTCTCTCGGGGACTCCCCTGGAGGGGGGATCAGAGCGAAGTAATCGTTGCATTTGGTGTTTGAAGGAGAGGCAAAAAGATCGCAACAAGGTTGCCCCCATCGGGTAAATACTTGCTCTGCAACTCAATGGTTGAGAGACCATTCGTAAGGAGTCAGGATAGTACGACTGAGCCTGTCCGCTAGAATGTTGGACCGTCCTGGAATGTGCATTGCTATGAGAAAGCGGTTGGTGGAAATCGCCCATTCCCACACTCTCATGGCCTCGCGACAAAGGGGGTAAGACCTGTTTCCCCCCCCCGTTTGTTAATGTACCAGATGACCGACATGTTGTCTGTCTGTACTGCAATCGTCCCTACCGGAAGAGAGTTGTGTAGTGCCTGCAACGTCAAAAGCACCACCCTCATCTCTAAGACGTTGATATGCAAAGAGGTCTCTACGTCGTTCCACGTGCCTTGGAATGTCCTGCCTGAAAAATGCCCCCCCACCCCAGGCAAGAAGCGTCCATGGTCACTGTATCGACTGGCGGAGGTAGTGAGAAGGGACGTCCCGTGTGGAGATTGGGAGACTGGAGCCACCACAGGAGCGATCTTCTGCAAACCCTGCTTAAGGAAATGGGGTGAGACAGGGGGTTGTGAGACGGGGACAATTGTACCTGGAGGGTCCACTGCAGAACCCTCATGTTCAACTGGGCCAATGGCAGCAGAGGGACTGCAGCCGCCATAGATCCTAGGGCCCTCAGGATCAATTCCGCCAAAAAAGTTTGCAGTTGAAGGATGGCCTGCACGTGCAACATCAGGTTCCGAAGCCGATCTGGAGTCAAGAACGTAAGCATCTGTCTGGAATCCAGTCTCGCCCCTATAAAATCCAACACCTGTGTAGGGGATGAGAGAGGATTTGGTCATGTTGATGGTTAATCCTAATAGTGGAGCCAGACTGAGGAAATAATCCCTGCATGAACAAAGTAGATGCCTTGTTGGGGCCGTAAGGAGCCAGTCATCCAGGTATGGAAAGACCTGAATTCCTTGGAGTCTCAGGTGGGCCGCTATTATCGCTAGGACCTTGGTGAACACCCTGGGGGCTGAGGTGAGACCGAAGGGGAGGACCCTGAATTGAAAGTGACTGGCTCCCAACCGGAAGCGGAGAAACCTCCTGGAAACTGTCCACTAGAATGTGACAGCACGCATCCTTGAGGTCTGCTGGAGCACATTCAGTCGCCCTCCCACAATAAGGGAGGACGGATTGCAACGTGACCATTCGAGCTTTTCTTTGGGTACCGCCAGGTTTAGGAGAGAGAGGTCGAGGATGGACCTCAAGTCCCCGCCTTTTGGCACCAGAAAGAACCTGGAGTAGAACCCTGATCCGACTTTGGATCTGGGGGGACGGGCTGGATGGCACTTTTTTGCAGAAGCTGCTGAATTTCTGCAGCAGCCGCCTCTGACTGGGTGAACGCCGAAGGCTTCTGATTCTGGGGTTTACTATAAAGGAATTTGGTAACCTCTGGATATAATACTTAAGCACCCAGCGATCCGCTGTTATGGACTCCCATTTTGCTAGGTGCCTCGAACGCTCGACTGCCTCCAGAGTGGAGCAGTCGGGTAACCCCTCAGGGGTTCTATGTGGCCTCTCAGAGAACGGTTCTCTGGACCCAAAATTCCTGGGACCCCTCTGCCTCTGGGCGGCGTCCTCCCTGTCCCTCCTCTCGGTTGTCCTGAGCAGACTGGGATTGATGCGATTTTTGGAACCACATCTTCTTCTGACCCTTTTGGTTCTTGGAAAAGGACCTCTGGGGCGCAGAGAAGCGGACCCTGATGGCAAACAAGGTCTTCCCGTCTTTCTCGCTCTGGACAAGAGTGTTGAGAACGGTTTCGCCGAACAGTGCAGAACCATCAAAAGGGGCATTCGCGAATGATGTCTTAAAGGGTTCCGAGAAGTCACAGTGACGGAGCCAGGTCTGTCTCCTCATGACAATCCCGACTCCGCCTGCTCTAGCGGCTCCCTCCGTAGCATGAGACAACAGCCGCATAGAGGTGTTAGAGATAGAGCGGAGGGTGGCCATTCGGGAGGAGTATAGATCCTTGTCTCCTCCGACATGGACCCTGTGGGGGAAGCAGCGTATTCCTTAATTAGATACCACTGCATCCGAATAACGTGTGCCATGTAGTTCAAGGCCCTCAGGGAAGGTCGCTGAACTGAAGGCCCGCTTCCCAAGACGGTCCATCGCGCGAGACTCCTTGCTTGGAGGATGAACCGTGTGGCTCTCCTGAGCCAACTCTTTCTTGGTGGCTGCAGCCACCAACATGGCATCCACAGGGGGACCTCTGCTCCAGTGTAATCTCTCTGCAAAATTTTGTCCGGACGCTTGGGGATCGGCTCTACGGTGTCCGGTTCCTTCCAAGCCCTAGAGGATATGAGATCCACCAGAGGGTCGGGTGGAGGGGACACCCAAGAGGTAGATGGTCCTGCCTCAAATGCCTCAAGGAATACGGCCTCATCACTGAGAGGTGCACTGTGTTCCTAACATTACTGGCTATTTTCTAACAGCCCCTGTGTACAACTACAACCATGCTCTCAATGGGACTCCCAAATGCTGAAAATAGCTGTCAGACTGACATCTGCCTCTAGCTTTATCCCATTACATACTTTTCTGCAGTAATAATCCTTACAATGTACATAATTTGTAACCTCTCTTCTCCTCTTCTGACATTACACCTCAGGCTTTTTTTTTTGCGTTAAGGCATCTGTAACATCTTAAAAAAATGCCTCTTTCTTACTGCCTAACTTCTTAGACTCTTCTGCTTTAGCTTCTAACTTGGGTAACTTGTTCCTAAAATAAAAGTATTTGGTCTTAAATGTTCTTTGGTACACTTGTTACTGTAAACCAAATTACAAGAAATATGAAAAAAACCTTAAACAGAAAGAAAAGCACACTATCTGTTAAAAGTCCTTACAAGATACTCATCTACTGAACCACATGTTCTCAACTTCATCAGTGAAGTCATTATTTCAGAGAAGTTTTGTTTGCATGCCACCCAATATTCATTTCCTTATAAGTTGTTGTTGTGTCTTTCGGCTTTTCCCGGTTAGGGGTCGCCACAGCGGAACTCCGGTCCGCTAATGATTGGCAGTTGATTTTTACCTGCTCGCCCTTCTTTCATACTAGATGGGTTCGGAGCAGATATTCGGCACCAACTCTGCCAATATACTAGCCTGAAGTCTCTGACTTGGCTCATGGCTGAATACCTACCCCACAATGCAATGGAATAACCCCCAGATCTTGTTTGCTGCTAACCATAAACGGAATGTATATTCCTATCTACATAACATGAAAAAAATATATATATATACTATATATGGGTCTATATTACAACAGCGAAGAGGCGTTTAATCGAACGCCTCTTCGCGGACACACAGAGCGAACGCACTAAAGCGCGAACGCTCAGATCAGCTATTTCTTTCCCTGGGAAAGAAATTGCTTGGCCTTCTCCATGTGTTTGCCCCTTTCCCCACTGTAGTGCGATCTAGGAGTTGGTGTATTTAGTTTGGGGGGGGGAGCCCCCCACACTGTAACGTTTGAAAGTATGTTTGTGTGTTAGTACTACCAATTTCTTTCCCAGGGCAAGAAATCGGTATTCTGAGCGTTCGCGCTTTAGTGCATTCGCTGTGTGTGTCAGCGAAGAGATGTTCCATTAAACGCCTCTTCGCTGTCGTAATATAAACCCTACATATATATATATATATATATATATATGAGGAAAAACAAGTAATTTCAGAGGAACTTTCTCAGTGGAAGGAAAGAAAAAACTCTCATCTAAATCTTCTAGGAGCCTTGGCTGGGGGAAAGAGGGAGGGGTCATAAGAAAGAAGGGCGAAAGAGGACAACAAACATGGAACATTATGCTAAGTACATAACTTCTTTAGGTTATGTTGTCCATCTCGCCTTCTTTCTTACTGGTTGGGACAACGTCCCTAACACCATTTTCTCAGGTGGCTCATGGGAGTACACCTTTGAGCACTGTGGAACCAAAAGAAGCTCTGTCCCTGGAGGCCAAATCTACCTTGTAATGAATAATAAAAGAATGGGGCCTGGCCCATGTAGCCGCTACACAAATGCTATTCATAGATAGTCTAGCATAGTAAGCAGATGAAGTTACTAGAGCTCTAGATGAATGGCCTTTGATTTTGAAAGGTTGACTTCTATTGTTTGAATTGTATATATAAGTAATACAACTAGTAAGCCAATTTGAGTGTGTGACTTTTGATAGTGGTTTGCCTCGCTTTGTTTGAGAAAAAGAAACAAATAGTTGATCTGCTTTCTTGAAATCTTTGGTTCTATGCAAATACAATCTCAGTTGCCTATGTACATCCAACTGATGTAGTTTGTATTCTGCCTTGTTGGAATGATTAGGAAAGAAAACTGGAAGTTCAATAGACTGGTTCAGACTGGACAGAGCAGATTTTTGGCATGAAAGATGGATTAGTCCTCAAGGATACTCCATCCATATGAAAGATTAGATATGGTGACAACTGATAGGGCTTTCAACTCCAAGACTCTACATGCAGATGTAATGGCCACTAATAAGATGGTCTTCCAGGAGAGAAACTTTAGATCACATGAAGAAGCAGGCTCAAAAGGGGGTAAAGTCAGATAAGCGAGAACGAAATTTAGGTACCAAGGTAATAGAGGTACTTTAATGGGAGGCCTCAACAAACAAGTTCCTTTTAAAAATGCTTTACACAGCCTGTGACAAGATTAGGAGTGTATTCGCCGATGTGATAATTGGAAATTGCAGCTAATTGGACTTTAACTGTAGCTGCAGCAGAGCCTTGCTGAAAAAGCTCTGCTAGGAATTCTAAAATTGAACTAATAGAGGGATAGAAAGGATCTATGTCTCTTGCTCTTGCCCAGTTGGAGAATCTCTTCCATTTGCTGGAATACAATTTTCTGGTGGAAGCCTTATGAGAAGAGACCAGAATGTGTTTGACTGCTGGACTAAAGTCTTAAAGCCTGACTATGTTTGGAAGTGGAGCAGCCAAGCTGTCAAACTGAGGGTCTGGAAAGAAAGATGAAGTGCATCCAACATATGAGTGAGAAGGTCTGGGACTAGGCCCAGAGTCCATGGCTTCTCCTGAAGGTGAGGCCAGAGGAAGGGGAACCAAATCTGACGAGGCCAATATGGAGCAACGAGAATTAGCCTGCTTCCCAAGACCTTTGCTTTCTGAATGACTCTGGGAATTAGTATAAAGGGAGGGAAGGCATACAGTAGTCCCGAGGGCCAATCGTGGACAAGTGTGTCTCTTGGTGTCTCCCCCACTGGGGAGGATTAGGGCAAAGTAGCTGCTGCATTTGGTGTTCAGGGTGGTTGCAAATAGGTCACAGCAAGGCTGGCCCCAAGTCCAGAAAATCTTGTCCGCTATGCTCTGTTTCAGAAACCACTCAAGAGGCATTAAAATCGCCCTGTTGAGCTTGTCGGCTATCATGTTGGATTTCCTTGGGATGTGCATTGCTACCAGAAAATGTTGGGAAGATACTGTCCATTGCCATACTCTTAGTGCCTCTCGACAAAGAGGGTATGATTTGGTTCCTCCTTGCTTATGTACAAGACTACAGACATGTTGTCTGAATGGACTGCAATTGTTCCTAGTGGGAGAGAGTCCTGAAGTGCTTGCAACGCCAGAAGCACTGCTCTCATCTCTAGAACACTGATGTGCAACTGAGCCTTGTGTTCTTGCCATGTGCCTTGGACTGTTCCTTCCCAGACAATGCCTCTCCCACTCTATCTGGGAAGTGTCTGTGGTCACCGCAGCGACAGGTTGTTGTGGAACAAAGTATCTTCCTTGGGTAACATGATCAGACTGAAGCCACCATCGGATATCTCTCTTGCATGAATTCGTTATCGTTAACTGATGGGACATAGGAAGTTCTTAAAGAGACCAATGAGCAAACAGAAGCCACTGAAGGATTCTCATGTGCATCCTGGCTAGAGGAATATTTTTGAAAATTCACTGTTATGTCTGAGTATAAAGTTCCAGTGTAGTGTCCCTGGCCCGTAGAAGTAGATGCTTGGTGGTGGCAGTTAGGAGCCAGTTGTCCAGGTATGGAAACACTTGGAATCCTAGACGTCTCAGGTGAGCAGTTACTACTGCCATGCATTTGGTGACCACTCTGGGGGCTGCAGTGAGACCAAAGGGCAGAGTTCGAAACTGATAATGACTGACTCCCAGATGGAAGTGTAGATGACTCCTTGATGCTCTGTTCATTTTTATGTGGTAGTACGCATCTTGGAGGTCTACAGAGCACATCAAATCGTCTTTCCCAAAAAAGGGAAGAAATGACTGCAGTGTCACCATTCGGAACTTGAAATTCTTTACAGATCTAACTTGCTGAGATCCAAAATGGGTCTCCAGTCTCCTGTTCTTTTTGGTACTAAAGAATCTTGAGCAAGTTCCGAATCCTATATGGTCTGCGGGGACTTCTTAGATGACTCTTTGTTTAGCAACTCTTGGACTGCTATGGTTGGTTGTTCCCTCTGACTGGGTGGAACATCCGTTATTCTTCTGATCTGTGGAGTGGACTGTCAAAAGGGAATGGAATATCCTCTGGATATTATGCTTTGTACCCACTTGTCTTTTGTGATATTTTGCCAGGCTTCTGAGTACAAAGTTAATCTTCCTCTAACTGCCTCAAGAGAAGAGCAGTCAAGAATCCTTATTCGGCACATGGACAGATGAGAACTTCTCAGAGTTCCTTTTTGGTGGCTGCCGCCACCACCATAGCATCTATGGGTACACCTTTTGAGAGAAATTCCTTCTCCAAAGGAGCTGACAGGAACTTATTTGGCCTCCTAGGGACCAGCTCTATGGTGCCTGGTGACTCCCACATCTTCCGACTAACCAAATCCATGAGCTCATTGAAAGGCAGAGAAACCCAGGAGGCTGACGGTTGAGATACGAAGGCTTTCAGGTACACCGACTCATCAGAAGCGTTGAAGGGGTTCCAGGGGCCTCTGTTTTAGGATCGCCAGGACATATGAGAAAGAGATACCTTCAGAGGGCGACTGTGGGGACTTTTCTGCTTCCGCGAGGTCAGTGTCAGAAGTGATGGACTCATCAGGGGAATCTACACGTTTCTTCTTGCACGTTCTCTTCTGAAGTAGCTCCTCAGACGGGTAAGTCTGGAGAGGTCTCGGAAGAGTGGGGCTCGCAGAATGGGGCTTCCTGAGGCCCTGAATCTCTGCTGCCCTGTGGACAAGATGGTGCCGAAGCAGACGCCGGTGCCTGAGGGGGAAGAATGCCAGTATCCCGGAGTACAGCTGCAGAAGGGGACAGCACACTCCCATCACCTCAAAAGTTGAGCCTCCCCCCAGCTCTGAGGACACCTCCAGTTCTGAGGTAGCGGAGGAAATCCCTGGCACCAAGAAAATCAGCTCAGAGGCTGATGTAGAAGCCAAGCTAACCCAAGCCAACACACCAAGGGGCAAACTAGAAACCGAAGAGACTCTGGTTTGAGACCCCCCCCCCCCCGAGCCAACCGGAAAACTACGGCTCAAAGACACCATGGATGGCACTGCAAGTGTCAGAGCAGGCAACGGTTTCTGAGAATCCCGAAGGGTCTACCACAGGAGGTATCTGGCATTCCGGCTCCAAAGATCCAGCTTGGCTCGGAGGAGGAGGAATAGTGGATGTAGTCATCTTGAGTGGCTCCGAGACCGGTGGGAGTCAGACCAGAGAACAATTTTGCCAGCTCCGGCGACTTCAAAAGCCTGCGCACCACCCTGTCCACGTTGTCATCTGATAAGCTCCTAGAGGACCTGGATGAAAGAGTAGGGGATCAAGGCCTTTGAAGAATAGGGGATCTCAACGTCAGAGATACCAGTTCTAATACAACGGACCATCTCCGAGAAGTATTCTCTATAGGGTTCTGACATCTTTGGAATCGAAGAGCTAGATTTCTCTGCACCGATCGTCTCCCTCGGTTCCGAAGGTGGTGGAGCAGAGGAGATAGATTTCTCAGTCAACGTAGGCAATTTCTTTGGAGGCTCTGAATGAGCCAAAGAAGAAGATGAGGAAGGTCTCTTGGACTTGTCACTAGTTGTTGGAGAAGATTGTAAAGCCTCATCAAAAGAAGGCTTTATTAAACCTCGTAAAATCAATGTGTTCTTCGTCTCATTTAACACTCGAGAGCTGAAGGAGTGACAAAAACTACATGATTCCTGCAAGTGAATGGCACCTAAGCAGTACACAAAGACACTGTGCCCATCAGTAATGGACATTTTTTGGGAGCATTGCTGGCATTTCTTGAACCCAGACACTTTGGGTTCTTTATTTCTAGAGTCTTTAGACATGCTGAAACTGCAATAAACTAGAATAAAATGCAAGAACATGTAACAAAAGGCTAAACACACACAGCAAAAACAGTAAAGGGAAGTAAAGTTCTACCCTCTTAAGTTAAACAGGTGCTAGGCCCTCTAACTTAAATGGACCTAGCCAAGCTGACTGGGACAGGCAACACAAACCCTCTAATAAAAAACAGGTTACCTTTAACTCTCTAACTTAAACGAGCTAAAGGTAATACACAAATACCACAAGACTGACAGGGATAGGATAGGCCTAAGGAAGAAAATGACGGAAAATAAGCAACACACAAACAGGCGAGAAAAGAATTATGCCAAAAATGTTATAAAAAGGTTGAACTGTCTAATCCAAGAACTATATTACCTTTAAGAAGAAGAAATTTTGTCAAAAAAAGCTATTAGAAATGCAATCAAAAACACTTAGCCATGGCCAAGAAGACAGCATCTGAACACGTCAAGCGGCAAACGAGATATGGGGATTACTCCAATGCATTGTGGGATATGTATTCAGCCACGAGCCAAGTCAGAGACTTCACGTTAGTATATTGGCAGAGTTGGATCCGAGTATCGGCTCCGAACCCATCCAGTAAGAAAGAAGACTGGGGAGGGGGTCAAGCTTCCCTGCACTCCCCCAATGGGGGAGACCACCACACTTATACATACCAACTCAGAGGTCGCACAACAGTGGAGAAAAAAAAGCAAACTCCACTGTCTGTGAAAGTAATTTCAGGATAGCACTTGTTCTTTCTGCATTTGCCAAAAATTACTTTTGATGACACAACATGCTTCCCATTTTTTTATTGGAAATACGCCAACAACAAAGCAGTAGTAGAGTAGGACTGGTATTCCACTTGGAGAGGCATTTCAACTACATATAAAGCTAAAACGCACTCACCGATGAGTAAAAAAACAAACTATTACAATACTGCAGCAAGAGTGCTTCATGAAGAATAAGAGACATTAAATCAACTAAATATAGCTTAAATGTACAATGTATGTAGCAACTCAATTTCTACAGGTCTCAACATTTGCAAACCATCTCTGCTGACATACAGAAAGCCCGTACAACATTCCATGCAACCCAAGTTCAACTAGCAGTATAAGTGCCTGCATAGGGGAGAAGACGAATGCCTAGTTTTAACACCATTTTGCTGTCTTTAGGAGTGGGGCTCATGGGCTTGCTCTCTGCAGAAAATTCCCAGTGGAGACCAGGAATCATATGAAGGTACTTGTCTTTAAAATGGTAAAGCCTAATGATTACATCACACTAAGGTGCGGCATGCTTTGGCTACCAATAAGCATGACAAAGTAGAAACCACGAACCACTTACGGCTGCTTTAATGATGGTCCCTCTCAGATGACTAACTCAGGTGAAGGAAATGAATATGAATGAGCAGCTTGACAAAAAGTATCAAGTTTGACAGGCAACAGGAACAACAACAACAACATTTTGCAGTGCCTTACCTGTGTATCAAAAACATTATTCAAACTCACACCATACTGATGGAACAGGCAGTCTGACATACAGCGACAGTCATGTATCACCTAGAAAAAAAAAAGTTCATCAGGTTCTGAAGTGGCAACTAAAAATACTACATCTAGGTGTAAAACCTGCTAAAATATCCACAAACAAGTTAACTGTGTTATAAATCTACTTAAAGTTGCTCTTTTACAAAACTGGAAATTCTACAGACAATATCTCTCTCTTTTTTTTTTTTTGAAAACACAGACAAGAGACGAGAAAGTTGATAAAATGCTGAACTACAGAAACCTGCACATTAAATGCTCTCTAACTTCCAAACTTTTCCTCAGAATCCTTAAAGACGTTTGGTCCAATACATAGAAAGTTTGCAAATTTCAGAATGAAAGTAGCTCAAGAAGACATGCACATGAGCAAGACCGTTGTTTTTCACAGATTAAATAAACTTGGTAGACACAAAACATATGACAGAAATAGTCTTCATTATCTTTACTTGGGTCATTCAGGCAAAATATCACTATAGCACTGCTAATACTTCACTGGTGAGCATTGGCAGCACTAAGAGAATGAAGTACAGTGGTTTATGTAAGTTACACTTATCTATAACAGCATATTTTCAAATTCTGCACTACTGCAGTAGCCTATAGACTGTATCCTGAGAAGGATACAGCAACCAGCCAGCTTGCCAAAACTCTAACCCCCTCATAAAAAGCCCTTCTGTCTGCCTATAGGCTAAGCCCTTTTTGTAGGGAAGTATAACAGCAGCCAGAGTAATTAAAATCTTTAGGACTTTCTTGCTCCCGGTGTATAAAGGGGAATTCATATTGGCTAACACAAGCAAAAACTACAGCAGCAACAATAATAAACAGCTGTAACCATCACTAACTGTATACAACAGGAGGTTGGTGGGTAGATAGATAGGTGTGACTACTGCAGCCATGAAGAATTTGAACATCTACTGTTACAAGAAAGTGCAATTGACTATACTATGTTCAGCATTCTCACTGCTGTATTAGCCTATGGGTAGACTACCATACAATATCCAACCTGGGAGGAGGATGAATAATGTTCCAAGAGCAAAGCTTGCTCTTGACCTGAAGAAGGAATCCAGTGTGAGGAGCTTTTTAAATATATGAAGACCAAATATACGAGGACCAAGTTGCCACCTCTAGAATGCTTCTAGAGCACACCCGTTTCCACTACTCTATCAAGGAAGCCAAGGCCTTGATGGAATGTGCATAAACACTGGCTGGAATAGTTTTGCCATAGTGAGAGTAACAAAAGACAATAGTCAAGGACAATCATCTAAAAATAGTCTGTTTAGGCACAAGCTGACATTTCTTTGTTTCAGAAGAAGAAATAATTGGTTAGCTTTCTTTTGTCAAGATAGTACCAGATTTGCCTATACACACCTAGGGTATGAAGAATCTCTTCTCTATTGTTTTTAGGATCTAGGCAGAAAACTGGGGGTCTGAAGGCTCGACTCAAAGTGAACACAGAAACTACCTTGGGCATGAATGGTTGGATCACAAAGTGATCCTCTATCAAAGAACAGATAGGATTCCCTCACCATAAGAGCTTGCAACTCAGATACTCGACAGTTTTCCAAGTAATGAACCTCAAATCAGCCAAGGAAGCATATTCAAATGGTGACACAGTTGTTTTTTTCCCCTCACAAAAGTGAGATCAAGTGGGAGGAATTTGTAATGAATGATTCTCATGCAAATCTTCTTTCAGAAACTGTTTAACAACAGAGAGAGAGAGAGAGAAAAGAAAGAGGAGCAGACATACTGAAATGGCTACAAGATGAACCTTGAGAGACCAGAAGATAACTCGCACAAGTACTTAACAGAGGCGCAAAATCCTTGATGGGACCCCGGTTACTGGCTTTCCACCAACTGGAAATTATTTTCCCTTAGCCAATACATAAATTTTTATTAGCAGGCTTTCTTGCCTCCATCAATATCTGCTCTATGCCCTTAAGGAAGAGGCAGCTGAAAGTTATTAAAAATGGAATCGCCTAGGCAATCAGTTGTTGTTGTACATCAGGGTGTACTTGGAACTACTACTAGTTTTTTTAAAATTTCCACATCAAGTAACAATGGACAGGATGAATTATTTAGATGTCACCATACATAAGGTTAAGGATGGTGTTAAATCAACTGTTTATAGAAAAGAAACATACTCACATTCTTTTTTTGCACTTTTCTAGTGCACACCTTATGTCCTACAAAAGAAGTATACTTAAGGGACAATTTATTAGGGCTAGTAGATTGACCTCCGATGAAGGCAACTTTCGGACAGAATGTGAAACCCTGTTGAAATTCATTTTAGAAAGGGGGTATCCTGAAGAGTTGATTCTTACTATTCAGGAAGAGGTTATGTCTAAATGAGGAGGGCATTTTTACCCTTTATGAGTAAAGGACCACCAATTACCAGAGTACCCCCAACAGAAGACATGGGGATGAGGTTTGATAGAGCCTTTATTATGGAATATAATGGTGATTCGAAGATTTGTAGAGATATTATTTTTAACGAATGGAGGACATTTTTAGATTTCACAGACCTTTCTTCCTTGAAGTCTAACAAACTTCAGATAACATACAAGAAATGGAACAATATCAAAGAATTGCTAGAGAAAGGGAACTCAGGTGGGACAGGGGAAGCAACCACTAGAAGGACAGGAACCTTTAAATGCGGATCGTGTTTCCAATGTGTCCACATTCTGAATGAGGGGAGGGTTAATATTCCAAGCAGGAATTAAAAAGTTATGTACTCACCATAATGCTCCATCTGAGTAGGTAAACTTCATTTGTCTGCAACCTGTGGGATACGGATCCGATCTCGGATCCAAGCCAGCAACTTTACAAAGCTTAGATCCGAGCTCCTAGCTCCTCCCCTTACCCATAATCCCCTGCCAACCCTGACTGACCTCAGATCAAGTTTGCCTGCAACCACTATAGCAGATAACTAACTACGTTATCGAAAGGTACATCACTATATGTCATGAAACACATCTGAAGGTCAGGGGGACGGAGGGGGGGAACGGTTGCAGACAAATGAAGTTTACCTACTCAGATGGAACGTTACGGTGAGTACATAACTTCTTAATCTGAAGTAGTTAACTTCATTTGGTCTGCAACCTGTGGGACAGAGTCCCCAGCTACCTAAACCTTGGGCGGCCTTCATGGAAGAATATTCCGGAGCACTGCGGAGCCAAAAGAAGTTCTTCCTCTGGAGATAATGTCCAATTTATAATGATTGATGAAGGTATGACATGAGGCCCAAGTGGCTGCTGAACAGATATCATCCAAGGAAACCCTGGATTTAAAGGGGGCAGATGTAGCCATAGCCCGAGTTGAGTGGACACGAACTCCTTGAGGTGCGGGCCTGCCAGAATTTTGATAAGCCGTGATGATACACTGTGAAATCCATTTCGATAAGGAAACTTTCGAGACTGGTTTACCTAGATTAAATTTGGCAAAGGAGACGAACAGCTGATCAGATTGTCTATGACCAGATGTCCTATGAATGTAAAATCTATGCTGTCTATGCACGTCCAAAGAATGTAATCTGTTCTCCCCTTTGTTCTGGTAGTTAGGAAAGAAGACCGGCAAATTGATAGATTGGTTAATACTAGATTCAGAAACTACCTTTGGGAGGAAGGAGGGATTGGTCCTGAGGTAAACCCTATCCTTGTGAAAAGCTAAGTATGGGGGTTTCACAGAAAGAGCTTGTAATTCAGATACTCTCCTGGCTGAAGTAATAGCCACTAGAAAGGCTGTTTTCCAAGACAAATATTTGAGGTCTACTGAAGCCGCAGGTTCGAAGGGAGAGGCCGTCAAGGCTTGTAATACCAAGGTCAAATCCCATGGAGGTACTTTTTCCTTTATTCGAGGCCTAAGAAGAAAGGTGCCCTTTAAGAACATTTTGCACAATTTTGTAGTAATCAAAGGACCCATTTCCGTACCTACGTGATAATGAGAGATAGCTGCTAACTCCGTCATTAAAAAGTCCTGAAAGAAAATCCAGCACCGCAGGCAAGGGGGCTGTAAAAGGATCCAAATTATGGCGTCCCGCTCAGATAGAGAAACGCTTCCATTTACTACCATAGACCTGCCTAGTAGAGGGCTTGTGCGCTGCTACTAGGATAGTTTTAAATGAAGATGAGATACCGGGAGTCCTAGCTACAAGTGGAACTGGAGCAGCCAAGCCGTAAGCTTGAGGCTGACCAGGTCGGGAAGTGGGAGCCCCAGGGGGGTGGGAAAGGGCAGATTCGCTCGATGAGACCAGAGGTAAGGGAACCAAGCTTGGCGAGGCCAGAATGGGGCAATGAGGATCATCCTGCTCCCCAACCGACTGGCTTTCTGAAGGAGTTTCAGCATGAGGGGAAGAGGAGGGTAGGCATAGAGAAGACCGGGTGGCCAAGCATGCACCAAGGCATCCCTCGGGGCTTCCCCGGCAGGGGGAATGAGAGCGAAGTAATTATTGCATTTCGTGTTTGAGGGAGATGCGAAGAGATCGCAACAGGGCTGCCCCCAAATGGCAAAAATTCGACTCGCTACTTGAGGATTGAGGGACCACTTGTAAGGTGAAAGGATGGTGCGACTCAGTCTGTCCGCCAGGATGTTGGTCCGTCCCGGAATGTGCGTTGCAATGAGAAAGCGGTTGGTGGAGATCGCCCATTCCCACACTCTCATGGCTTCTCGACAGAGTGGGTAAGACCTGGTTCCCCCTTGTTTGTTGATATACCATACCACAGACATACTGTCTTGTCTGGATCGCAATTGTTCCTGTAGGCAGAAGGCTCTGAAGTGCTTGCAACGACAACAGCACTGCCCTCATCTCTAGAACATTTATGTGCAATAAGGTCTCTGAATCGTTCCACATGCCTTGGACCGTCCTGCCCGAATAATGCCCCCCTACCCAAGACGAGAGATGTCCGTGGTCACTGTGGCGAGAGGGGGGGTCGTGGCAAAGGGGCATCCCCGTCTGGAGGTCTGGCGATTGAAGCCACCAAACGAGAGCCCTCTTGCAGGCCCTGCTGAGAGAAATGGGGTGACTCAAGGGGTACAGATGAAGGGACCACTGGACTTGCAGAGTCCACTGTAAAATCCTCATGTTCAGATGCGCCATGGGAAGAAGGTTTATTGCGGCTGTCATGGATCCCAGGGCCCTCCGAAACAATCCCGCCGGAGGTTTCGAAGATTAAAAGATGGCCCGCACATGTGCCCTCAATGTGTGCAACCGGTCGGGAGTTAGGAAGACTAGTTGCCTGTTGGTGTCCAGTCTGGCCCCGATAAAACCTATCACCTGAGTCAGGGTGAGAGAGGACTTGTCTGCGTTTATAGTGATCCCTAGTTGTGGAGCAAGGTTGAGGAAGTGGTCCCTGGCTAAGTATAGTAGATGCCTTGTCGGAGCGGTGAGGAGCCAGTCATCCAGGTACGGGAAAACCTGCATTCCCTGGAGTCTCAGGTGGGCCGCTATCACTGCTAATACCTTGGTGAACACCCTGGGGGCTGAGGTGAGACCGAAGGGAAGGACCCTGAATTGATAATGACTGGCTCCCAGCTGGAAGCGGAGAAACCTCCTGGATCGTACGTCCATCAATATGTGGTAGTACGCGTCCTTGAGGTCTATCGAACACATCCAGTCGTTCTCCCGCAAGAGGGGGAGAATAGAATGACGAGTGACCATTCGGAACTTTTCTTTGGTTACTGACAGATTTAGCAGGGAAAGATCGAGGATGGGCCTTAGGTCCCCCGTCTTTTTTGGCACCAAAAAGAACCTGGAGTAGTAACCCGATCCGGACTGGCCTGGGGGGACGCGCTGGATAGCTCCTTTTTCTAAAAGCTGCTGAATTTCTGCAGCTACAGCCTCCCTCTGATTGGGTGGAACATCGGGGAGGTGTTCGTGGGTGTAGGGAATGTAGGAAAGGGGAATTCTGTATCCTCTGGATATGATACGAAGCACCCAGCGGTCTGTTGTAATGGACTCCCAAGCTGCCAGGTGCCTCGAGAAGTGCCCCCCGACTGCCTCCAGAGTGGAGCAGTCGGGCAACCCCTCAGGGTTGCTGCGTGCGACGATCAGAGAAGGTTTCTCTGGCCCCAAAATTCTTTGGGCCCCCTCTGCCTCTAGGGCGGCATCCACCCTGTTCTCCTCTGCCGCGGAAGGACTGGGAGTCCGGAGCGGACTGGGACTGTTGCGACTTTCGGAACCACATCTTCTTCTGTCCCTTTTGGTTCCTGGAGAATTCCTCTGGGGAGCAGGGAAGCGGACTCCGATGGCAGACAACGTCTTCCCGTCCTTTTTGCTCTGGACTAAAGTCTCGCAAACTGTCTTGCCAAATAGGGCAGAACCATCGAAGGGGGCATTCGCAAAGGACGCCTTGAAGGGTTCCGCGAAATCACAATGTCAGAGCCAGGCCTGACGCCTCATAACTAGGCCCGCTCCGCTGGCTCTAGCAGCTCCCTCTGTAACGTGGGATACAAGCCGCATAGAGGTGTTGGATATAGACCTAAGAGTGGCCATGCGAGTGGAGTACAACTGTTTGTCCTCCGCCGACATGGACTCCGGGGGCGATGCAGCGTACTCTTTAATAAGGTCTCGCTGCAGCCGTATCACATGTGCCATGTAGTTCAGGGACCTTACAGCGAAGGTCGCTGATTTAAAGACCCGCTTCCCAAGATGGTCCATCGAGCGAGACTCCTCGCTCGGGGGATGGACCGAGGGACTCTCTTGGGCTAACTCCCTCTTGGTGGCCGCCGCCACCAACATGGCATCTTGCTCCAATGGGACTTCTCGGGGGGGGGGGGGGCTTAGAATTCTGTCTGGACGTTTGGGGACTGGCTCCACAGTGTCCGGCTCCTTCCACGTCCTAGTGGTAATAAGGTCCACTAAGGGGTCGGCCGGAGGGGACACCCAAGAGGTAGATGGGCCTGCTTCGAACGCCTCCAGGAACACGGATTCGTCCGAGGAAGCCTTGGGGGTGGACCCCCCCCTTATCCTAAGCATTTCCATGACGTCTCCAAAGTAGACATCCTCGGGGGGTGACCTTGGGGAGCCTTCCCCCTCATCCAAATCCGTGTCTTCTGTCAAGGACTTGGGGGAGTCCACGTGCCTCTTCCTGCACTTTCGCTTGTGAGGAACATCCTTGGGGGGGCTGTCAGAGGACGTCTCACCAGCCACACCTTGTTCCAGGGGAACAACCTGAGACGTCAAAGCAGGCTGTCCCTGTGGTTGGGTGATGGAAGCCTGACCCAGCCGAGAGGAAGTGCGGGATGGAACCGAAGCAAGGACCGGGGGCCTGGATGCACTCAACAGAGTGCTCTCCACCACATCGAAGGCCGAGGGAGAGCTGCTCTCTCAGGGATCCGAGAGCAGACCCTCGCTCGGCTCTGATGAATGGATCGGAACCGGCGCCGAGAGCATCGGATCCAAAGGAAAAGTGTGCTCCGACCTGGATGGAGCCGAAGGCACACTGACCCCCTTGGATCCGAAGCTCAGACCACGGCTCCGAGAGCTCGGATCTGACAAGGAAGGACCCGACAGACTCGAAGGAAGAGTCGGAGCCAAGTACCTGATACTGTCGATGCCGACCCACCCCCGGCTCCAACGCTGCCCGGCTCCAAGCGCTCCGAACCCGGGAAGCGGGTCGGAGAAGGAGCTATTGGGCAAAGAAGGGTGTTGAGCTCCCCCCGGAGGGGGGGGGGGGAGGCAGGAGCACTCCCATCTGCAGCTGGGCCTGGATGAACCTTCGCATCATCCGGTCCAAATCTGCATCCGAAAGGCTACGGGTGGATCTCGACAAGGCCACCGAAGCTGGCCGGGAGTGCCGCCTCGATGACCTCGACGGAGATCGGGTCTACTCCTCCTCGGGTCCCGGTGAGAAGCATGGAGACCGGAGCCGAGAAGGAGGAGACCTAGAAGCCCTGGAGGGAGAAGCCTGCTTAGCTGTTGAGGGGTGGCCCCCCCGAAGCGGAGGCCTCGACCCACCGCTTGTGGTACTTCTCCCTCCTTTTTTCTTTCCTGGCCTCCCACTCCTCCGGCGCAGAGAAGCGAGATTGATTCCCGGCCAGGGGGAGAGAGGCAGGAGTGGCCGCCACCGAAGCCTGGGAGGAGGCCACAGAAGCACCGGAGGCCAAAACCGAATCCGGGGGCAAGAGTCCCGCTAGGATAAGCTTCAACCTCCGGTCCTTCAGTGCCCTGGGGTTGAACGCCACGCAGATAGAACACCCAGAGGAGAGGTGTTCAACCCCAAGGCACTGGACACACCGAGTGTGGCCATCCGCTGGGGACAGCTTATGGCCACACTCAGTGCACTTAGAAAATATCGGTTTTGGGGCCTCAGACATATTAAACTAAAAAGAAAAAACTCACTCAGTAGGCCCCAAACACACTAAGACACACAGACTACGACCAGCGAGGGGTGGGGAGGAGAAATATTTGACTAAAATTGAGAAAAGTTATCTAAAAATAGGGTTATAACAAAAGGGAACCTAACCAACACAAAACACTCACACAAGTTTAAGAGAAAAAATTATGAAACAAGGACTTATCTGACCAAAGACCAGGAGCTCGCAATCTAGCTGCTGTTCAGAAGCGCGGCAAACTAGATCTGAGGTCAGTCAGGGTTGGCAGGGGATTATGGGTAAGGGGAGGAGCTAGGAGCTCGGATCTAAGCTTTGTAAAGTTGCCGGCTCGGATCCGAGATCGGATCCGTATCCCACAGGTTGCAGACCAAATGAAGTTAACTACTTCAGATGGAACGTTATGGTGAGTACATAACTTCTTAATTCCTGCTTGGAATATGGTGTTACGGTTTATTCCTTTTATAATTGTAACCCTACAGGGGTTATATATATTTCAGTACGTAATTCCTGCTATGCATTCTATACTGGGAAGACGGAAAGAAGGTTAAGGAACCGCATCAATGAGCATCATAGGGATATCAGTATTAAGATGGAAACCAATGCCCTATACAAACACACTAAAAACTGTATTCAGGCAAAATTTAAGTTTTTTTTTATTTTGGAAAAAGTCCTTATAGATCTAAGAGATGGACATGGGAAGCGCAACTGGAGTACAGAGAGCTTTTTTGACAAGTTAAATTAGAAGCCAATCGCTTCCCTGGCCTTAATGGACACATTAATATAGCCCCTATCTTAATACTACGAGCTGCAAAACTGTAAGGATGTTTGAAAGTTCCCAGCTTATAAGCACTATTACTATGTTACAGAGGTTGTCCCACTAGAGGGGGCATGAGTAAAAGTCTTAAGAATGAAAGTGTTTTCACACACTGTTTTTTACATAGAGTTTTTTTATTTGTATTGTAATGTACTTTAACTGTTTTATTAACATTTTGTACATGAATTTTATGATTATATTGAAAATTAAGTTGGTATATTCCAAAGGGTTGTTTATGTGAAATGTTTTAACTCTGTATGTTAACTCAGTTTAATGAAGTATTTTACTTGATTGGTTAGTGACAACCACAGGAAGTATAAAAGGCGGGGGGGGGGGGGGAGTTATGTTCTTTTAATATGATGAAGTCTAAGTGTGACGAAAAAGTTTCTGTGCTTGACTGTGCGTTAAATAAAAGTTTTTTCTGTTTATTCAAGTATTTCCGTTTGTCCAAGGACTCTCCTTTCCAGTGGTGTATGTTTGGTGGTTACTAGTGAATTTTACACCATTTATTTCCTTCTTTTTTGGCTGCTTGAGGGTAAAGGAAGCCAAAGTATCTGTGTGGCTAACAGGTGTAGGAGGAGTACTCTGGAGTGGGGTAATTTAGCAATTTGTAACATTGAGTCTAGGTGGCATCCAATGAATTCTATTTGTTGTGATGGGTCCATGTGGCTTTTGTAGCAATTTATCATGATACCCAAGTTTTGCATTAGGTGGAACTAAAGGTCCAGATGGTATAACAGGAGTTGCATGGAGGTAGCAGTGAGGAGCCAATTGTGGAGATATGAGAAAACTTGGATCCCTAGCAGGCGCAGACATGCTGCAACAACTGCCATTATCTTAGTAAACACATTGGGGGCTGTGCGGAGACCAAAGAGCAGCACTCTGGATTGGTAAGGACCGACTCCCAGCCAGAGAGAGAAACCTCCTGGAATACTTCTCTATCTTTATATGACATCATGTGTCCTGGAGATCTAATGAGCATATCCAATCACCTTAACTCAGAAGAGACCATATGGACTGGATTGTGACCATCCGGAATTTTGTCTTTTTTTGAAAACTGATTTAAATAACTCACATTTAGAATGGCTTTGAGGTTCTCCGATCTCTTAGGCACCAGAAAAGTACAATGAATAGATTCTAGACTCCAAATGGTCTCAGAGGACCATTTAGATTATTTCTTTTTCCAACAGCTTGGAAATTTCTGCTGCTGCAGGTTCTCACTGACTGGGTGGAATGTCGGGAACTTTCTTTTTTACTGGGGAAACTTAAAAGGGAATTGAGTAGCCTCTGGGAATTATGTTTAGCACCCAGGAATCTGTTATGTTTTGCCAGGGTTGTAGATGCATGAATACGCACCCCCTCAACTCACCTCCAGAGTGCAGCAGTCAGGCAATCATTCAGGAATGCTGGTAGGGCTTTTTGGCAAAGGTACCATGAAAGTTCTGATTTTGCAGTCCGTTTCTGCCTCTTGGGCAACATCCATTGTATTAGAGTTACCTCCTCCGGTACCAAGAGAGGGAGGTCTGTCCCTAGAAGTGTTGTGATAATCCTTGCAAAACAAAAAAAAAAAGGCAAGAAACGCAGATGCACAATAAAACACACTGAAATTTGTTAGCGCTTTCGTACATAACAATGTCTGTACTTCAACAGACAAGTAAAAACACGGACACGACATCCTTTTATATATACAGCAGTCACATGATATAGTCAGCTGACTACAAAATTACATACTTTTGAACCATATGATGTCTAGAATAAATTAAAGTTGCCTCTCCTACTGAATTTATTTCTCCATACATATACTGATGAATATAAAAATTAAATGAGTCAATTTCAACACTAAATGAAAGGAATAATAAAAATATGGTAAAATTATGAGCTTTTTTTAATCTCATTAAGCTTTTTAATTTCAGAATATAGGCTATGAAGCATATGTCATTTATACTACATTGCCTGAAGGCATCTAATCTAAGTTGCCATAAAAGTTCCTGTAGTTGTAATCTTAAGGACTATGGCCCTCATCTGTCCTGAACGTTGACATAATCGATGACCTTAAATAGGAAAGAATTCTGGGTTATATGTTTAGCTAGGGCGTCATCGATTTTTTTTTCTAATGGCATATAAATGCTCATATAATCGTTCTCTTAGCTTTCTGTCTGTTTTCCCTACATAGAAACTTGGACAAAGGCTGCATTTTGCTAGATATAAAATGCCCTTAGAATTGCAATTATATCTACTTCTACATGTGAAGTTCATCTGTCTAATCTGAAAGTTATTACCTGTAGCTATGTATCTGCAATAAGGACAGGCCTCACATTTACACATGCCTTTCATTCTTAAATGATTGCTACTTTTATATTCAAACAGATTTTTTTTAAGTTCTGTCTCCTTTTGTAAATGATTTTAGGGGAACTAGCTAGTATAGGTCTTATGTTCTCATCAATTGAGATCAAATTCCAATTTTTGGTTAGTATATATTTGAATATATTTGCATCCCTACTTAATGGGGTTATGAAAGTGAAGGAATAATCGGTATTCTGTGCGAGTGGTTCTAAATTATTCACAACAAAGGATGTAGGTGTTAAACTTTGGCGGTTTAATATAGGCCGGAAATGTCCTGATGCTCTTTTTGTCTTTCACCTCAGAAAAATAGTTCTTCTAGTAACCAATTTGGGTAGCCTTGATTTAAAAAGTTTTTTCAGAAATTCACATTCACTTAGAAATTCAGGATTATTTGAAACCATTCTGACTGCTCTGACGAGTTGTCCTTTTACCACCGATCTTTTTTGGTGATTGGGATGGGAACTAGAATAATGCAGAAATTAGAGTAAGTCACCTTCCTATAGATAGTGGCCGTGTAACATTTTCTAGTTTGATTGTTACGTAAAAGGACATACACATATGGTATACAATCTTGATGGAATTCAGTAGTGAAACTTAAAAGTCTGTGGTATTATTGAAGTAATGTACCAGGTCACTAAATGGTTCACGTCCCCCTTTGACAATTTTAAAAATATTGTCCAGATAACGCAAATAAAAATAAATGGACTCTGAGAATTGATTATTATTGAAGACATATTGCTTCTCCCAAAAAGCCATAATTAAGTTGGCGAAGCTTCCACCACAAGGAGCACCCATGGCTAAACCTTTTGTTTGTAGATAGCAATAACCATTGAATAAAAAATAGTTATTTGACAAAATTAGATCTAATAATTCCTGTACTAAACTTAGTTCTCCGTTATCTACCCCTTTGTTTAGTAACATCTGACTTACCCAATCGATGCCAAGGTCATGGAGGATGGCAGTGTAAAGGTCCTTAACATCCATTGTGCCAAAATTAAATTCATCATTTACATCAACTTATTAATGTTTTCTAAGAAGGTCCAGGAATCTTTACAAATCTGCTGCTCGCTTCCTAGATATTTCTTGAAGATATGATCTACAAACTTGGCTAGGGGGTATGTAATCAAATTTCTCCCATTAAAATGATCGGGCGTAATGGCAAGTTATAAAGATCCTTGTGGATCTTCAGGGTGCCAAAATTATAAGAATTTGTGGTGCAGGCATGGTGAAATAATTGTATAATTCGATAGAAATCCTGGCCTCAATAAACAAATTATTTGGGTACAATTTTATCCTTCTGTAAGCAGTGTTAAGCTCGTTGTGGGACACATGAAAGTTATTATCAGTACTTAACATACCCTCTAGACATCTATAATGGGAATTATCCATAATTACTAAGCCTCCACTTTTATCTGGATTAGTAATTCTCAAATCAGTGTTCCTTAACTTCTCAAGCATTTCCCATTCCTTTTTACTAAAATTGTTTGAACTGTATGTAACATGTTTATACTTATACAAATTCCTTATGTCATACTCGCAGGCACATTTAAAAATATTCAAAACTGGGTGTACTATTGGGTTAAATACACTAGATATCTTGAACAATGAATACACTTTGCTTCGGATTTCACTAACTTAAGTAGTATTTCCCCTAACCATCAAGTTCAGGTTAAGTTTCCGAATAAACAGTTTTAAGTCTATTAAAGTTCTTGGCAAATCATACTCTTAGAAGATATGAACATTAGGCCTTTTGCCAAACTGTCCACAAGCGTTGCGTCTATTTCTACAGACGAATAATTAAAAACTTTAAAGTCTCTAGCAGAGTTGTATACTACCGTCAAGGTATTCTCACCTATTGTGAAGGAATCAGTCAGTGCTACCTCCTGGCTTGTCTACGATTCAGATTCCATTTCTTGTTCGAATTGTGAGATTGGTTCTGCTGGTACTGGCCCTGAATACTGGCCCTGAATATTCCGAAAATCTGATGTACAGTTATTTCGCATTGTGTTGTTCTGACTGTTGCGATTTAATAATCTTTCACTTCAGCGTGGGCCTTCCTCTGAAGTTCCTTGGGCTTTGCCAACCTTTGGCGGGGTTTCTACAGTGCTTACATCATATCTCCTTCAAAAGTTTCTTGGATTGTACTGCCCTCGATGGTCCTGATTGGATGATTACCTCCTCTCCATTGTTGGGAGGTTGGAGGTTTAGGGTAGGCTACACCCTGTGTATAGTCCGCCGCATCTCGGTTTATTTTCTTAAATTTTATAGCTCTTTTATTTGAACATTGATACTTGAAAAAATATGAGCATAATCAAACTTATATCTGTTGAAATCAGTATCATTCTTGATGGGACTGTCCAAAATGTTTATCTCGGTCTCTAATTCTTGCACTTGCATCTGATAGTATTGTATTAATAACTGCAAAAGGTCAAGTCCTTGTTTGTTAAAATAAGTTTACCAAATCAAGAAAGAAAGGAGAGTCTGGAATAAGCCCCGTAGGGTAGTGCCACACCTCAGACCTTTTGGTACAATTTCACATACGCTATTTCTAGTTGAAGCTTCTTTAATTTGAAAGCTTTCATATCTAGTGCTTTTACATTAGATGCTATACCGTTGGTTGCTGGAGAGGTACTGCAGGAACCATTAAATGGGGTTGATGCAATGTTTAACTCCTGCAATGGTTGCAGCCAGTCTTTTAAACTCCACTTACCTACCAGAGTATCCCTGTAATTGGTAATACATTAGTTTTCACGTATAGTAGACCTCACATAAAGACTGTCCATACCTTGTGTAACTCCATTAGTGTGGGTCTCACATGAATCTGCACCCACGTTGTAATTTTCCACTCCATGTGGTACTCCATCCATCCTGTTAATTGCTGAAAGTGGAAGGTTACAGGGATTATTCACTGCTCCGTTGTTTGGCATGTTGTTGAAAGAAGGGAGGGGGGTAGTTCTCCCTATAATTGTCACCAAGTCCTCTACTTTTTGTGTTAGGATATTCACTAAATTGGTCAGTATCCAGATATCTGTATTGGTATCCACCATAGTCACTTCTCCTGAAAATAAGGCAGGTGTGCTGGAACTGCTGTCCATTGCAAAATAATACAACAAACGGACTCAAAAGGAAGAATGGAAACACAAAACTACATGAAAAAAATGGCAAGAAATGCAGATGAACAATAAACACACAGAAATTTAATTGTCTGCGCTTTCGTACAGAACAATGTCTAAACTTCACAGGTTCATAGGTAGGTACTAGGCTATCGGCCCAAGGGCTTAAGTAAGCCTACCCAACAAGGTTCCATGGCTTACGCCACCCAAGAAAGTTAATTTCCTGTGCCCCTGTCGAGCAGAGCCACAGAAGTGATCCCTGCGGTGTATTTCCTATTTCCCATCCACTCAAGATTTTTCTTGAAGAGTGCTAATGAGGAACTTTGCTTGACATAGATGGGTAGTTTGTTCCAGAGACAGGAATCTATCCCTCCAGCATGTCTTGTTTATTGTGGTGATAAGGTTTAGGTCCCTAGAGCGTGTAGCTCAGAGGGATTGGAATTTCTTTAAGTGTAGCATGTCCAACAGCTCTGGGTTTAACATAGCTTTATATGTTAGGCAGACATCTCCTCGGAGTAGGCGATATGCTACAGAGTAACGCTGAAGTTTTTTGAGATGGTCAGTGTAGAGCATCTGTTTGAGGCCAGTAATCCTCTTTGTGAGGTACTTCTGTGGCCTTTCCAGCTGCTGCAGATGTCTTGTGAGGTACATTCCAAAAGGGACGTTGTACTCTATAATGGGTCTAATGAATGCTGAGTAGAGGGGAACAATGACCTCTTTTTTCCTGGATGAGAACCCAATTGTGATGAGGTGTGCCACAGAAGGATTTCCTGACTACTGTGGCGATGTGATTATCAAAGGAGAGACTACTGTCCACCTGGGTCCCAAGGTCTCATCACACATTTGGCGTTAAGTAGACTGCCGTTTACGTGATAGTTCATGGGTACAGAGTTTTTACCAAAGGGGATGACAATGCACTTTTTGGCATTGAGCTTGAGGCCATGCCTCTGACACCAGGCATCTGTCTCAGTGAGGTCTTTCTGTAGGATGTCCACGTCATTTGGGGACTCGACTATGACTCCTAGTTTGCAGTCATCTGCGAACTTTATTACCCAGAGGCCTTCTGTGTTAGCCTGTTCTTCAGAGAAGTAGACTCTGAAACAGTAAAGGTCCCAGGACTGAACCTTGTGGTACTCCACTTGTCACTGGTTTGAAGTCAGATTTGGAGTCTGCAACTTTTACAGCATGGGTTCTGTCAGTGAGCCAGGTGACAACCCATCTTGTGATGGAGGGATTTATACCTACTTTAGCTATAATTCCAGAATGGGGCATGGTGTTGAAAGCCTTGGCGAGGTCAAGATAGGCTGTGTGAACCACCGTACCCTTGTCTACGGCTTTGGTGACTGCCTCAAAGATGTCGATCAGGTTCAGATGGCATGATCTGCCTTTCACAAACCCGAACTGGGTGGGGTCCAGAGTTTGGAGGCTACCAATGTCTTTGTTTATGAGTCCCATGATGATACATTCCATGGCCTTGCAGACCAAGCTCGTCAGGCTAATAGGGCGATAGTTCCCAGGATCAGTGGTGGCTCCCCCTTTGTGGAGTGGGATAACTGTTGCTGTGCGCCATTCAATGGGCACAAAGCCTGATGTGAGGCTATGATTGAACATGGTGCTTAGGTGGGGAGCCCATTCGTTCTGAAGTTCCATCGTTCGGATGTTGTCCGGTCCCATGGATGCTGTGTTTTTGATTTTAGAGATTGCAGCTTTTACCTGCATAGATGTGGTTACACGGACTCTGCATTCTTCCTGTATAGATATGGGCCCTTAGGGGGTGAGGGGGGGGGGGGTTAAAATTAGCACGGACACCTATATGCCAGGATGTTGGCAATATCAGTTGGTTCTGTAATTTTCATGCCATTGTGCTGCAACTCAGAGCAGATCTGGCTGTTGCCATTGAGATTCTTGACATAGCTATAGAATGCTTTGTGGTTGCCCTTAGAATCAGTGGCGATTTTGTTTTCGTAGCTAGCATTGGAGGATCTTCTAAGGGATCTCAGCTTCTTACTGAGGCTGACAGGGAGCTCCTCCACTAATGGGATTTTACTCTCTTTTGCAACAGTTTCTTCCTTCTGTTGTAGAGTTTGTTTATGGCAGGAGTCTACTAGATTGGTTTCCCTTTTTGGAGGATAATGTCTTGGTTCTGTTTGGGATAGCATGATCCATACACTAGTGTGTAAGTGCTTATAGAGTGCATCTGTGTAGGATTCAGCAGTCGTAACTGTAGTGTCCATCTGCATGGGTGTCAAAGTTCGCCACTTCTGTCTTAAGAAGCATGAAGTTGGCTTTGGAGAAATGTTTTACTGTGGTTTCCTTAATGGTGAGTGGGGGCGGGATGCGGATATCTAGGGTGATTAGCTTATGGTCAGATCTGACCAATGAGGAGTTGACTTCAGGTGTGGAAAACCGGTCACTCATGTTGGTAATGACTAGGTCTAGGATATTGTTCCCCCTGGTGGGGGTGTGGCTACGCTGATCCAGGGCATTGGAATTTATGAATTCCAGAAAGTGTTGAGCGAAGGAGTTGGTACAGGAGTAGATTTCCCAGTTAATGGTGTGGAAGTTGAAATCGCTCATTATTAGGGTGTTTGGATGAACCGTAATATTTTCCAGTATATCAAGAAAACAGGAGTAAGACTCCTGGGGCATGGTGGGGGATCTGTAGCAAGTTACAATTTAGAATGCAGTTTTGCCTAGAGTTAGTTGCACTTGGATAACCTCGGATGGATTATGCTGCGCAACTAGCCTGGAGGTATGGATATCCTTAATGAATATGGACACACCTCCACCTTTGGTGTTCTGGTCCATGTTAGATGGCCGAAAAGTGTGGGTGCTCTCTACAGCCTTGAACCAGGTCTCAGTCACTGCACAGATATCGATGTTCTCCATTTTAAGGAGTGCCTCGAGTGAGTGCATTTTGAGATTTACACTTCTAGCATTGAGTAGCATTACCCTCAGTTTTTGCTTGCCTGTTCCGGTTATGGTGGTGAATTTGTCATTTGAACCCTGCCTAAAAAAGGCACTATTGGGGGGGGGGGGGCGGCAAGACCCTTAGACAGTATCTGGAATCCCAGGGGCGGACATGGTTGGGAAATGTTGTCCATTTGAAACTCCTTTCGCTAAAAAGGCACTATTCTGGGGCAAGGGAAATCAGTTGATCAATTTATGGGTTTTAAATTTTTATTGACTGTCTTTTTTGACCAGGTACTAAAAAAATCACAAAGCTTTACAACAGGTATTTACATCACTCTAGTGGGCATCCGAAGTATATGATTAACAATATTCCCAAGGGACAATTTATACGGGCAAGTCGTATGACTACTAGAGATGATGATTTAGTTGCCGAATTTGATTTTATTATTGAATTATTTTCTAAGAGAGGTTACGACCACCATTTTTTAGTTGATACAGCTAAAGGTATTTCTGATAGACGTTATACAGACTTTCCACCAATTTTAACTTGTTTAAGTAACAACATTAATGGTTTAATATCTTCTTACCAGTCTATACCAGTTAAATCCTCTTTAACTTGTTCCTTTGAAATGAGTGCGGATAGTAAGGATTTGTGTAATATTTTGGAAAACAACTGGAAAATTATTAAAGGCAACCCTGAAATTTCCCAGGTTTTAGGAGATAAACCAAGATGTGTTTTCCGTAATGAATATAATTTGAAAAATATTCTAGAAAAAGGTCCAAAAGTAGTTAACATTAGTGTTTCAACTAAACGTGGGATGCATTGTTGCCATGGATGTACTGCCTGTAGGTTTATATTGGTTAGTCCATATATTTCTGTGTGTTCCATTCCTTATACTATTGAAGTACCTGGTTTAGTTCATTGTAACACTACCAACGTTGTATATATTTCATTTTGCTCCGGGTGTTCAGCATTTTACGTTGGGATGACCACCAGGAAACTTAGCACACGTATCAAGGAACATAACTATGCTATTAAACGGAAAGACATGACCAATGCTTTGTATAAACATTCCATTGGGTGTGTTTCATATAAAAAATTTCTATTTACTATTTTAGAAGTTTGTTCCTTGGACCCTAGGGGAGGTGACCTTAAGAATTATTTGGAACAAAGGGAAGCAACCTGGCAAATAAAGTTAAAATCTGACAGGCCACCAAGGCTGAATGAATGCATTAACGTAAAATGTTTTTTAAAACATCGTAAATTACAAGTCATTGATAAAAAAGAAAGTAGCTTCTTTCTTTTATTAAATAACATTGTTTTTTAAACGACATTGTTTTTAGTAATTGTTTTAACATTTGGTTTTCATTAATTTAATTAGCTTTAATTAGCATCAATTAAGTGATTGCTGTATTTAATTGTGGTTTGAACATGTGTTTTGTCATTCTGAAGAAGTTTTGTACGAAAGCGGTCAATTAAATATTTTGTACGCTATTTTGTTTGGAACCATCGTCTTTTGCTCAACCTCAGTGGCCTTTTGTTTTATTGATGAAGTCGGTTTGCTTAGACAAAAACGCAATATTGGTATAAAGCGTTAATGTGTTTTTATCGGTGTTTTTAGTGGATTCAATAAAATACTGTTTCCGACCTCCGTGGCTCCAGCAGTTTTTGGAAATTTTGTATTTTCGTGGTTTTCCAGCCAAACAACCCATTTTTAGTTTTGTTACAATTTCACATACACTATTTCTAGTTGAAGCTTCTTTAATTTGAAAGCTTTCATATCTAGTGCTTTTACATTAGATGCTATACCGTTGGTTGCTGGAGAGGTACTGCAGGAACCATTAAATGGGGTTGATGCAATGTTTAACTCCTGCAATGGTTGCAGCCAGTCTTTTAAACTCCAGTCACCTACCAGAGTATCCCTGTAATTGGTAATAGATTAGTTTTCACGTATAGTAGACCTCACATAAAGACTGTCCATACCTTGTGTAACTCCATTAGTGTGGGTCTCACATGAATCTGCACCCACGTTGTAATTTTCCACTCCATGTGGTACTCCATCCATCCTGTTAATTGCTGAAAGTGGAAGGTTACAGGGATTATTCACTGCTCCGTTGTTTGGCATGTTGTTGAAAGAAGGGAGTGGAGTAGTTCTCCCTATAATTGTCACCAAGTCCTCTACTTTTTGTGTTAGGATATTCACCAAATTGGTCAGTATCCCGATATCTGTATTGGTATCCACCATAGTCACTTCTCCTGAAAATAAGGCAGGTGTGCTGGAACTTTTGTCCATTGCAAAATAATACAACAAACTGACTCAAAAGGAAGAATGGAAACACAAAACTACATGAAAAAAATAGCAAGAAATGCAGATGAACAATAAAGACACAGAAATTTAATTGTCAGCGCTTTCGTACAGAACAATGTCTAAACTTCACAGGTTCATAGGTAGGTACTAGGCTATCAGCCCAAGGGCTTAAGTAAGCCTACCCAACAAGGTTCCATGGCTTACGCCACCCAAGAAAGTTAATTTCCTGTGCCCCTGTCGAGCAGAGCCACAGAAGTGATCCCTGGGGTGTATTTCCTATTTCCCATCCACTCAAGATTTTTCGTGAAGAGTGCTAATGAGGAACTTTTCTTGACATAGATGGGTAGCTTGTTCCAGAGACAGGAATCTATCCTTCCAGCATGTCCTGTTTATTGTGGTGATAAGGTTTAGGTCCCTAGAGCGTGTAGCTCAGAGGGATTGGAATTTCTTTAGGTGTAGCATGTCCAACAGCTCTGGGTTTAACATAGCTTTATATGTTAGGCAGAGATCTCCTCAGAGTAGGCGATATGCTACAGAGTAAAGCTGGAGTTTTTTGTGATGGTCAGTGTAGAGCATCTGTTTGAGGCCAGTAATCCTCTTTGTGAGGTACTTCTGTGGCCTTTCCAGCTGCTGCCGATGTCTTGTGAGGTACATTCCAAAAGGGGCGTTGTACTCTATAATGGGTCTAATGAATGCTGAGTAGAGGGGAACAATGACCTCTTTTTTCCTGGATGAGAACCCAATTGTGATGAGGTGTGCCACATAGAAGGATTTCCTGACTACTGTGGCGATGTGATTATCAAAGGAGAGACTACTGTCCACCTGGGTCCCAAGGTCTCTTATCACACATTCGGCGTTAAGTAGACTGACATTTACGTGATAGTTCATGGGTACAGAGTTTTTACCAAAGGGGATGACAATGCACTTTTTGGCACTGAGCTTGAGGGCCATGCCTCTGACACCAGGCATCTGTCTCAGTGAGGTCCTTCTGTAGGATGTCCACATCATTTGGGGACTCGACTATGGCTCCTAGTTTGCAGTCATCTGCGAACTTTATTACCCAGAGGCCTTCTGTGTCAGCCTGTACTTCAGAGAAGTAGACTCTGAAACAGTAAAGGTCCCAGGACTGAACCTTGTGGTACTCCACTTGACACTGGTTTGAAGTCAGATTTGGAGTCTGCAACTTTTACAACATGGGTTCTGTCAGTGAGCCAGGTGACAACCCATCTTGTGATGGAGGGATTTATACCTACTTTAGCTATAATTCCAGAATGGGGGATGGTGTTGAAAGCCTTGGCGAGGTCAAGATAGGCTGTGTGAACCACCGTACCCTTTTCTACGGCTTTGGTGACTGCCTCAAACAATGTCGATCAGGTTCAGATGGCATGATCTGCCTTTCACAAACCCGAACTGGGTGGGGTCCAGAGTTTGGAGGCTACCAATGTCTTTGTTTAAGAGTCCCATGATGATACATTCCATGGCCTTGCAGAAAAGCTCGTCAGGCTAATAGGGCGATAGTTCCCAAGATCAGTGGTGGCTCCCCCTTTGTGGAGTGGGATAACTGTTGCTGTGCGCCACTCAATGGGCACAAAGCCTGATGTGAGGCTATGATTGAACATGGTGCTTAGGTGGGGAGCCAGTTCGTTCTGAAGTTCCATCATTCGGATGTTGTCCGGTCCCATGGATGCTGTGTTTTTGGTTTTAGAGATTGCGGCTTTTACCTGCATAGATGTGGTTACAGGGACTCTGCATTCTTCCTGTATAGATATGGGCCCTTAGGGGGTGAGGGGGGGGGGGGTAAAGTTAGCACTGACACCTATCTGCCAGGATGTTGGCAATATCAGTTAGTTCTGTAATTTTTGTGCCGTTGTGCTGCAACTCAGAGCAGATCTGGTTGTTGCCATTGAGATTCTTGACATAGCTATAGAATGCTTTGTGGTTGTCCTTAGAATCAGTGGCGATTTTGTTTTCATAGCTAGTATTGGAGGATCTTCTAAGGGATCTCAGCTTCTTACTGAGGCTGACCAGGGAGCTCCTCCACTAATGGGATTTTACTCTCTTTTGCAACAGTTTCTTCCTTCTGTTGTAGAGTTTGGTTATGGCAGGAGTCTACTAGATTGGCTTCCTTTTTTTGGAGGATAATGTCTTGGTTCTGTTTGGGATAGCATGATCCATACACTAGTGTGTAAGTGCTTATAGAGTGCATCTGTGTAGGATTCAGCAGTCGTAACTGTAGTGTCCATCTGCATGGGTGTCAAAGTTAGCCACTTCTGTCTTAAGAAGCATGAAGTTGGCTTTGGAGAAATGTTTTACTGTGGTTTCCTTAATGGTGAGTGGGGGCGGGATGTGGATATCTAGGGAGATTAACTTATGGTCGGATCTGACCAATGAGGAGTTGACTTTAGGTGTGGAAAACCGGTCACTCATGTTGGTAATGACTAGGTCTAGGATATTGTTCCCCCTGGTGGGGGTGTGGATACGCTGACCCAGGGCATTGGAATTTATGAATTCCAGAAAGCGTTGAGCGAAGGAGTTGGTACAGGAGTAGTTTTCCCAGTTAATGGTGGGGAAGTTGAAATCGCTCATTATTAGGGTGTTTGGTTGAACCGTATTCCAGTATATCAAGAAAACAGGAGTAAGAATCCTGGGGCATGGTGGGGGATCTGTAGCAAGTTACAATTTGGAATGCAGTTTTGCCTAGAGAGTTAGCTGCACTTGGATAACCTCGGATGGATTATGCTGCGCAAGTAGCCTGGAGGTATGGATATCCTTAATGAATATGGACACACCTCCACCTTTGATGTTCTGGTCCAGGTTAGATGGCCGAAAAGTGTGGGTGCTCTCTACAGCCTTGAACCACGCCTCAGTCACTGCACAGATATCGATGTTCTCCATTTTAAGGAGTGCCTCGAGTGAGTGCATTCTGAGATTTACACTTCTAGCATTGAGTAGCATTACCCTCAGTTTTTGCTTGCCTGTTCCGGTTATGGTGGTGAATTTGTCATTTGAACCCTGCCTAAAAAAGGCACTATTGGGGGGGGGGGGGCGGCAAGACCCTTAGACAGTATCTGGAATCCCAGGGGCGGACAGGTGCAGGCCATCTCTGGCAAAGCATTGTGGACTGTCTACCATGTCATCCCAGGCAGACAGATACTGGATCCCCTTAGAATGACATCAGAAGCTTAGCCAATTGTTGAAGTTAATCATTTTGCCCTCATACTGCGATATCATTCTGGGCAATGGCAGGCTGCTACTTAGGGCTAGGGTTATACCTGCCTGGGCTACAAGATCAGAGAGCTCTTCCATGTCTCTTTTCATGTAATCCAGGGAGGTACAGCTCAGGTCGTTTACACCAACATGGACAATGACAGAGTCATATTTGTACTTGCTGTGGAGTGACCTGAGTGCCTGGGTTATGTGGCGGATCCTGGCACCCGACAGGCAGCTGACAGTAACCTTTTCCTTGCTTAGCCTGGTGAGTGGGACATCAGAGTGCCTGCCTATAGAGTCAACTATGATTAGTGTGTTGGGTACGTTGTTTTGCCTTATGGGCTGTGGTTTATTGGCACACTGAATCTGTGGGCTATGTGTCATTTGGGTTGTGTTGGGGGAGTGGAGGTTGATTGCGTTTCTGCTTTGGAGGTCTCTGTTGCTTCGACAGATTATTATTGAGAGCCTCTGCGAATGTTTTTGTGTTTCTATGTGTGGATTTTGGTGATGTAGGTTTAGTGGGACTATGTGACGAGTGTGGTGCAAGTGTTTACCTTCTCCTCTTGATTGCCAAGTTCAGTCTTGGTTGGAGAGGGCTTTACCTCCAGTTTGGCTAGATAAGTGGTAGGAGGAGAGGGTTGTCTGTGTACATGAGGCAATTGCTACATTGCCTCAAGATGCTCAGATTCATCAGATAGACAGGAGAGAACACTGGGAACTGACCCTTGGACATACCCGAATAAAAAACTACTTTCCTCTAGACAAGTGAGGAAAGCGAGTATAAGAGCTGTTTTTCTCCAAGCAAGTGAGGAAAGTAAGAACAAAAACTGTTCCTCTAGGTAAAGAGGAAGGTTGAGTGCTGTAGTAATTTGTAGCTTATTTAGTGCTACCAACAAGTTCTGAACAAGTGCTGAGCACGAATAAGCAAATTCAAGTGCTAAAACTAAGAATATGTACCTGGATCTTGTGGTAGATAGGCTACCTAGTGCTTACCACTTCCACTGATAAACTAGAATGCTTCCCTCCAACACAGAAAGGCTTGGGGGGCTCAGAAGCTTACAAACAGTCCTGGATACAGCAAATGTGAATCTGGACTAGACTAGTTACAGAAAAGGTGGGAAACAAGCGCAAACGTGGGCTTTTAAACCAGATGGTTGAAAGAGATGGAAAAACTGCCTAAACAGCCAATAAACTACAATTTCTGGACCAGAAACCACTCTTGTGGTAGATAGGCTACCTAGTGCTTACCACTCCCACTGATAAGCTAGAAGGCTTCCCTCCAACACAGAAAGGCTTGGGGGGCTCAGAAGCTTACAAACAGTCCTGGATACAGCAATTCTGTATCTGGACTAAACTTGTTACAGGAAAGGTGGGAAACAAGTGCAAACAGGCTTTTAAACCAGAAAGTTAAAAGAGATAGAAAAACGGCCAATAAACTACAATTTTTGGCAAGTAACCACTCTTGGTGGTAGATAGGTTACCTAGTGCTTACCACTCTCATTGTAAGCTAGAAGGCGTCCCTCCAGCACAAGGGCTTAGAGGCTCAGAAGCTTACAAACAGTCCTGGATACAGCAAATCTATATCTGGACTAAATTAGTCACAGGAAAGGTGAGAAACAAGCGCAAACGCAGGTTTTTAAACCAGAATGTTGAAAGAGATGGAAAAACTGCCAAACGGCCAATAAACTACAATTTCTGGGCCAGAAACCACTCTTGTGGTAAACAGGCTACCTAGTGCTTACCATTCCCACTGATAAGCTAGAAGGATTCCCTCCAACACAGAAAGGCTTGGGAGGCTCAGAAGCTTACAAACAGTCCAGGATACAGCAAATCTGTATCTGGACTAGACTAGTTACAGGAAAGGCAAGAAACAAGCTTAGAATTTTTGTTTTGGAAAGTGGAAAGAGAAATGAGAAACAGAAGATAATTCAAAATTAAGGACCTAAGTGGCTTGCCCCTTCACAAATGTTCTCTCTGTATTAGGTAGAATGAGCTAATGACACTAGACTGGAATAGAGTTGGGATAGAGCTAAACTGATGGCACTGGTAGGAGTGTCTGAAGTCATAATATGATCTCACTGTGCTCGGCTGAGTGAGCAAATGGGATAGACCCAGGAGGAGTGTTCAAACACAAATTTACAGAAGGGGTGGGCAATTCCAAAGCCACCAAGATTAATATCAAAACAAGAACAGGGAGGGCAGGCGGGAAACTAACTGCAGAGACAGAGAGAGACCACAGTATTCTATGAAACAATTACATAGAAAAATAAATAACTACAGAGAGACACGGACCACAATATTCAATGAAACAACTAAATATAAAAATAAAATGCAGTACAGTCTTTAACACTGCAAGTTTGTACTTAACTCAGACAGTAATGCAGCTGATTGTAGGCATGTAGCAGAAGCCAAACAACTCAGATAGCGAGCAAACAAGTAAAAACACTGACATGACATCCTTATATATATATATATATATATATATATATATATATATATATATATATATATATATATATATATATATATATATATATATATATATATATACACACACATATATATATATATATATATATATATATATATATATACACACACACACACACACACACACACACACACATACATCAGTCACATGACAGTCAGCTGACTACAAATTTACATCATTTTGAACCATATGATGTTTAGAATGAATTAAAGTTGCCACTTCAGACAATATATATATATATATATATATATATATATATATATATATATATATATATATATATTGATGAATATAAAAATTAAATGAGTCAATTTCGACACGGAGTACAATAATAAAAATATGATAAAATTATGAGCTTTTTATATAATATCTCAGTCTTTGATATACTTTAAAGATATATATAAAAAAGGATGTCTTGTCAGTGTTTTTACTTGTCTGATGAAGTATAGACATTGTTCTGTACGAAAGTGCTAACAATTAAATTTCATTGTGTTTTACTGTGCATCTCGGTTTCTTGCCATTTTTTTGTTTTTCAAGTAGTTTTGTGTTTCCATTATTCCTTTCGAGTTAGTTTGTTGTATTATATGGCAATGGACGGTTGTTCCAGCACACCTGCCTTATTTTCAGGAGAAGTGACTATGGTGAATACTAATACAGGGTATTGGGAGACTAACAAATTTGGTGAATATTCCTAACACAAAAAGTAGAGGACTTGGTGACAATTATAGGGAGAACTACTCCCCTCTCTTCTTCCAACAACATGCCTAACAACGCAGCAGTGAATAATCCATGTAACCTTCCACTTTCAGCAGTTAACAGGATAGATGGAGTACCACAAGGAGTGGGGAAGGTACACAAGGTATGGACAATCTTTATGTGAGGTCTACTATACGTGAAAACTCACCTATTACCAAATACAAGGATACTCTGGTAGGTGACTGGAGTTTAAAAGACTGGCTACAACCACTGCAGGAGTTAAACATTACATCTTCCCCATTTAATGGTTCCTGCGGTACCTCTCCAGCAACAACGGTACTGCATCTAATTTAAAAGCACTAGATATGAAAGCTTTCAAATTAAAGAAGCTTCAACTAGAAATAGAGTACTTCAGGGAGTGCCTAAAACGTGAAATTGTACCAAAAGGTCTGAGGTGGTGGCTCTACCCTATGGGGCTTATTCCAGACTCCCCTTTCTTTCATGATTTACTAAACTTATTTAACAAACAAGGACTTGACCACCTGCAATTATTAATACAACACTATCAGATGCAAGTGCAAGAAATAGAGACTGAGATAAACATGTTAGACAGTCTTATCAAGAATGATACTGATTTCAACAGGTATAAGTTCGATTATGCTCGGATTTTTTCAAGTATCAATGCCCAAATAACAAAATCCAGAGCAACAAAACTTAAAATAAACCGAGATGTGGCAGACTATACACAGGGAGTAGCCTACCCTAAACCTCCAACCCCCTAACAATGGAGCGGAGGTAATCGTCCAATAAGAACCATCGAGGCCAGTACCATCCAAGAAACCTTTGAAGGAGATGATGTAAGCACTATAGAAACCCCCCCCAGGTTTGGCGAAGCCCAAGGAACTTCAGAGGAAGGCCCTCGCCAAATTGAAAGATTATTAAATCGCAACTTTCAGAACACAAACATAATGTGAAATAACTCTACATCAAATATTCAGGGTCAGTACCAGCAGAACCAATCTCATAATTCAAACAAGAAAAGGAAATGTCGGAATGGCAGACAAGCCAGGAGGTAGTACTGACTAATTCCTCCACAATAGGTGAGAATACCTTGACTGTAGTACAAAACTCTGCTAAAGACTTTAAAATTTTTAATTATTCATCTGTAGAAATAGACAACACTTGTGGACAGTTTGGCAAAAGGCCTAACATTTGTACTGTCTAAGCACTATGATTTACCAAGAACTTTAACACACTTAAAATTGTTTATTCGTAAGCTTATCCTGAACTTGATGTCTAGAGGAAATATTACTGAAGTTAGTGACATCAGAAGTGAAGTGTATTCATTGTTTAAGGTATCTAGTGTATTTAACCCAATAGTACACCCAGTTTTGAATATTTCTGAACATGTCTGCGAGTATGACATAAGGAATTTGTACAAGAATAAACATGTTGCAAACAGTTCCTCAAACAATTTTAGTAAAAAGGAATGAGAAATGCTTGAGAAGTTAAGGAACAGTGATTTGAGAATTACTCAACCAGATAAAGGTGGAGGCTTAGTAATTATGGATAATTCCCATTATAATATATGTATGGAGGCTATGTTAAGTACTGATAATTATGTTCATGTGTCCCTCAACGAGCTTAACACTTCTTACAGAAGGATAAAAATTTACCTAAATGGTTTGTTTATTGAGGCAACGATTTCCATCGAATTATACAATTATTTCACCATGCATGCACCACAAATTCCTATAATTTTTGGCACCCCAAAGATCCACAAGGATCTTTATAACCCGCCATTACGCCTGATTGTTAAAGGGAGAAATTAGATTACATACCCCCTAGCCAAGTTTGGAGATCGTATCTTGAAGAACTATCGAAGAATCGAGCAGCCGACCTTCTTGGAAAATAATAAGTTAATGTACAACGATGAATTTAATTCTGGCACAGTGGATGTTAAGAATCTTTACACTGCCCTCCCCCATGACCTTGGCATCGATTGGGTAAGCCAGATGTTACTAAACAAAGGGGTAGATAACGGAGAATAAGAAGTTATGTACCTACCATAACGTTCCATGTTAGTTGTCTTCTTCTCGCCTTCTTTCTTGCTGGTCGGGTTTGGAGCCGATCCTTGGCGCCGACTTGGCCATCTTCAAAAGCTCGAGAGCTGCTTACTGGCTCGAAGCCCCCCCTATATCTCATGATGCCTGACGCTAGATACCCAGACCTCGTTTGGTAAACCTAACTACAGACATAATAATAATTATAATAATAATAATACAGTAAACTGTAGTAGGATGCATGAATCTACTGGAGAGATGGATAGTGAGAAGTAATAGCCAGAGAAGATTCAGCCAGTGATAAAAAAACAAAGAACTCTTCTCGGTCTACTAGGATAGGGGGGATGGAGGGTGGGATGCAAGAAAGAAGGCGAAAAGAAGACAACTAACATGGAACGTTATGGTAGGTACATAACTTCTTAATGTTAAGTTGTCTATCTCTCCTTCATTCTTGCTGGTTGGGACAGTGTCCCTAGCACCTCAATCCTGGGTGGCTCATCGGAACAGACTCTTCAGAACAGTGGAACCAAAATCAGCTCTGCTCCTGGAAGTCACATCCAGCTTACAATGTGAAATGAAGGTATGAGGATTGGCCCATGAAGCTGCCGGACAAATAGTTTCCATTGGCAATCTTGCCTGAAAGGCCACTGAAGTAGCTACAGCTCTAGTGGAGTGACCTTTTGGTTTAGCAGGAAGCTCTTTATTCCTTAACTGATATATAAATGTAATAATAGATGTCAACCACCTAGATAAGGTTACTTTCGACACCGGTATACTTTGTTTACCCTCAGCATAGGACAGGAACAGCTGGTCTGATTTTCTGATTTGCTTGGTTCTATGCAAGTAAAAGCGTAATTGTCTATGAACGTCCAAGTGATGTAATTTGTATTATGCTTTGTTGGAATAATTTGGAAAAAACACTGGTAGGTCAATGGACTGATTCAAATTATTATCAGAAGCAACCTTTGGAAGAAAGGAAGGGTTAGTCCGAAGAGAAACTCTATCATTCTGAACAACTAGGTAAGGAGGACGAACACAAAGAGCCTGAAGTTCAGAAACTCTTCTAGCCGACGTAATTGCAACCAGAAGAAGGGTTTTGCAAGAAAGAAACTTCAAAGAACAAGAAGCTGCAAGTTCAAATGGGGGCAGTATCAGGGAAGCTAAAATCAAATTCAAATCCCACGGAGGCGGGGGATCTCTTACTGGGGGCCTGAGTAGAGTGGTTCCTTTATGAAAGGCTTTACAAAGCTTATAGGACATGATGCTTGTATCAGCTAGGCCCGTATGAAAGTTTGAAATTGCAGCTAGCTGAACTGAGGATCCAGCTTGAAAAAGTTCCGCTAAAAATTCTAAAATATGGTGCACACAGGGGCTGAAAAGGGATCTATATTCCTGGTCTCTGCCCATAAGGAAAAATGTTTCCACTTACTAGCATAAGTTTTTCTAGTGGTAGACTTATGCGAGGATAAGATGATTTCACGCACCGAGTGGGAGATGTTCGGAAGCCTGGCTAAGGTCGGAAGTGGAGCAAGCAAGCAGTGAGCTGGAGAGATTGAAGAGATTGGTGCAGCCCACCCGATTGATGGATCAGGAGGTCTGGAAGTGGGTCCAGAGTTCAGGGCTGCTCCAGAAGGTGATGATGCAGGAATGGGAACCAAATTTGTCAAGGCCAGTAAGGGGCAATGAGGATCATCTTGCATCCCAATGTGGTAGCTTTCTGTATTAGTTTGGGAATCAGGGGAAACGGAGGGAATGCATAAAGATGTCTCTGAGGCCAATCATGAACTAGAGCGTCTCTGGGGAAGTGTCCAGGAAGAGGGAGGAGAGAGAAGAAATTGTCGCACTTGCTGTTGAAGGGGGTGGCAAAAAGGTGTCAGGAAGGCTGACCCCATTTGCAGAAGATTTTGTCCGCCACAGTCTGATTGAGAGACCACTCGTGAGGCATGAGAATTGCTCTGCTCAGCCTGTCTGCTATAACGTTGGACTTCCCAGGGATGTGCGCTGCTATCAGAAACCATTGGAAAGAGATCACCCACTGCCAAAGTCTGAGTGCTTCTCGACATAAGGGGTAGGACTTGGTTCCGCCCTGCTTGTTGATGTACCATACTACTGACATATTGTCTTTTTGAATTGCAATGGTCCCAGTGGGAAGAGAGTTCTGAAGAGCTTGCAAAGCTAAAAGTATGGCCCTCATCTCCAAGACGTTAATATGCAGATGGTACCCGTGAGGCTGCCAGGTGCATTGGACTGTTCTGCCCTGAAAATGCCCCCCCCCCCCCCGATCAGGGAGGCATCTATGGTCACCATAGCTACTGGAGGAGGAAGAATAAATGGTCTGCCCTGGTGTAATGATGGGGAAACCATCCACCAAACAAGTTGGTTTTTGCATGACTGTGTGATCATTATCATGTGAGACATTGGGAGTTGCTGGAAGGACCACTGTGTGAACAGCATCCACTGAAGAATCCTCATGTGAAAACGTGCGAGGGGGACTAGTATGATAGCTGCTGCCATGAGACCCAATGTTCTTAGGACGAATCTGGCCTGAATTTTTTTGCATCCTAATAAGACCTGCACATGTCGTCGAATGTCTAACACTCTGTCTACTGGGAGTCTCGCTGTCATGTCCTTTGTATTTAAGTTTGCACCTATAAAGGTGATAGATTGACAAGGTGACAATGCAGACTTTTCTAAATTTATTGTGATGCCTAGTTTGGAGCAAGTTTGGATGGTGTAGTCTCTGGCTCGCAGCAGGTGATGCCTGGTGGTTGCAGTAAGGAGCCAGTCGTCTAAATATGGAAACACCTGGAATTCTTGCCGTCGCAGGTGAGCGGTAACTACTGACAAACATTTGAACACCCTGGGGGCTGTGGTGAGACCAAAGGGCAGAGCTCTGAACTGATAATGACTGGCTCCCAGTCGGAAGCAGAAGAATCTTCTGGAGCGGCTGTCCATTTTGATATGGTAGTACGCATCCTGAAGATCTATGGAGCACATCCAATTGTCCTGACTCAGAAAGGGTAAAATGGACTGTAGCGTGACCATCCGGAACTTCATTCTTTGAACAGACCTGTTTAGTCTGCTGAGATCCAGAATGGGTCTCCAGTCCCCTGTCTTTTTTGGTACCAAAAAGAACCTTGAGTAAATTCCGGATCCTTGCTGGTCTGCTGGGACTGACTGGATGGCTCTTTTTCTTAGCAGTTTTGAAATTTCTTGAACTGCTTGATCTCTTAGATTGGGTGGAACATCTGGAAGGGATTTGTTGGGAATGTGTGGAGTGCGAAGGAAGAAGGTTTTGTAGCTTTTGGATATGATAAGACAGTACCCATTTGTCTTGTGTTATACTTTGCCAGGCTTTTGGGTACAGCGATAATCTTCCCCTGACTGCCTCCGAAGGTGGACAGCCGGGCAGCACTTCAGGGATGCTGGAAGGGCTTGTCAGAGAAAGATTCTCTTTGGCCCTGATTTTGCGGACCCCCTCTGCCCCTAGGGTGGCGTCTATTGTTGTTCCCTCCTCTGCCCCTGGAGGGGAACTCTCCACGTGTGTCAGACACGGCTCCCTGGAATTTCCGGAATCACATTTTTCCACTCTTCTGACCCTTGGGATACTGTCTTGAAGGAGTGGAAAAACGGACTCCCACAGTAGAGAGTCTTGCCTGCCTGTTCACACCTGGTAAGGGTATCCTTCACCTGTGGTCCAAAACAGAGCAGAACTATCAAGGGGGGTGTTGGTGAAAGACGCCCTGAAGGGTTCCGCAAAGTTGCATAACCGCATCCAAGCGTGCCTCCTCAAAGCCACGCCTGTGCGTGCGGCCCTACTCGCGCCATCGGCTGCATAAGAGATGAGTCGCATGGAGGAGCTTACTACCGAATTAAGAGTCGCCAGCTGGGAGGCAACCTTAGCCTGGGCCCCCGCAGCTGATGGATCTTGAAGGGTATCTCCTAGCTCTTTGAGGAGATCCCTTTGAAGGCAGGTAAAGTGGCACAAACAGTTCAGTGACCTCATGGAGAAGGTCGCTGAGGAAAACATCCGCTTCCTATATCTGTCCATCGTCCTAGATTCCTTATTAGGGGGATGGACAGACGAAGAAGTTTCAGCCATCTCCTTTTTTGTGGCCGCTGCTACCACCATGGCATCAATGGGAACACCCTTGGTCAGAAATTGCTTGTCTTGTGGGGCAGTAATAAATTTTGTGGGCCTGCGAGGAGTTGGTTCCATTGTGTCTGGAGCTGACCACGCCTTTCGAGCCACCACAGACATCAGTGGATCGAAAGGCGGAGACACCCAGGAGGTGGAGGGTCGGGATCCAAACGCGTCCAGGAATACCGACTCATCCTCGGAAGGGTTAAGGGTAGTCCAGTTCCCCCTCTGCCTAAGAATCTCAAGGATGTCTGAGAAAAAGATGTCCTCAGACGGGGATCTCTGGGACCCTTCCGACTCCTCCAAGTCGGTATCTGAAGTGACAGACTCAGGGGAGTCAACATGCTTCCTCTTGCATTTCCTCTTTCGAGGGGGCTCCTCTGAATGAACGGGGGAGGCCTCTGAAGAGGAAGATACACCCAATGGGGTGCCCTGGAGCACGTGTTCCCCACGCTTGGGGTGTGGAGGAGAGGCAGAGGCAGGAGCAGGCACCATGGGGGGAGGAGCCGATGCGGCTGACCGTGAGGCTGACTCAGATGCCAGCACACTCCTCATGACCTCGAAGGCGCCTCTTCCCGATATCGGAGAAGGCTCCGGCTCCGAAGAGACCAGAATCCTTCCCGGCACCGAGGGAGACGGCTCCGAAGCCGATGTAGGAGCCAAACTCACCTGCGCCGAAACTCCGAGAGGGAGAATGGGGTCGGACAAGGGTCTGATGTCACTCGCCCCCTCTGAGCTGACGAGGGAGTCCCGGCGCCCAGATCCCTCCAAGGACAGCACAATGGTTGAGATCGAGCCGATGACAGAACCGAAAGGGGAGGTATCTGTGCCGACGGTCCCACGATCCCAGCCTCAGCATGCTCCAGCTCAGAGCTCAAGGGATGAGTCGAAGGAGGAACTACTGCAGAGACAGGTAGAGCCGAACCCTAATGAGGGGGGCTGGATAGTATTTTAGCCAGGACCTGCGATTTTAAAAGCCTGCTCACCACTCTCTCCAAATCATGGTCAGTCTAGACGACCGAGAAGAGTGGGATCGATGACGTCTCTCCGACTGCAGCAAGGGCTACCCCGGAGCCGAATGTATCGACTCTAAGGATGGCGATCTGGAGCGTTTTCGTCTCCCTGACGGTTCCAACAGAAGAGTCGGGGCCGACTGGGAGATAGGTACTTCGGCTCCAGTCGGCACCGAAGTTGGCTTGGAGATGGTTACTTCCGTTCCAATCGGAACCGAAGCTGAAGCAGATGCCACACCAGACTGCTCCGAACTGGGAGCTGGCGGCTTCGATGGCTTGGAAGGTTTCACTGACTGAGCCTTGGCCGGTGATCCTTCAGGTTTAAGCAAACCCCTAAGGATAAGTTTATTCCTACACTCCTGCAGGACTCTTGGACTAAAGGCGTGACACACCGAACAAGAGTTCTGCAGGTGTAGGGTGCCCAAGCAATAGACACAAGAAGTGTGACCATCTGTCAGTGACATTTTTTGACAGCATGAATCACACTTCTTGAATCCAGACACTTTTGTGTCTTTAAACATTCCTGTAAAGGAAAAATCAAATTACAAAGAGTACAGAGGGAAGTAGGTAACTAGAAAAAAACACACACAGTCCACACAAGTTACCACACCCTAAGAGCACACACACACTTTAGAATATAAGAAAGGCTAAACGGACCTACCAACTACCACAATTTCTAATGAAAAAAATGTTTACTACCTTAAAAAAGGAAACAAGGATAAGCCTCTAACTGAAACGGCTTACCTTAAAGAGGAAAACGGGAGTGGGGGAGGGAGGGGAAAACTCTCTA